>NC_066554.1:7059191-7086691 GCF_024679095.1 Eriocheir sinensis
GAAGGAGACAGAGAGAAAACAAATGACCAATTAACTAAAATTTGAATGGCAGCAGCACTAGAAGCAGGAGGAAAGGCACCAGTGAACGGTGGCAGTACACTAACAAAGGAAACAATTGATTTTACAAAGAAGAGCAAATATACAAAAGCATGAACCAGAAGGGAACGCGATGGAGTTGGCAGAACTTCCAAAACCTATCAACATGATGAAGGTTAGTGATATCTGTCTGTTTGAAACAATGACAAGACCGAAGAAACTTAAAAGAAAACCAGAAACATGAAAACAACAAAAAGAAGACTGGACAATGGCAGGTATCAGTTGTTCTAAAATGTGTAGATGGCAATGTCAAGGATATTATGGAAAGGTAGTTAAGGTTCCGGAAAAAAAGCACCAAAATGTAGAGCGGTCAAGATGGGTAGGAGAATGGCTTCGGAGAGAATGATTCGCTGAAGTCGGAGGTCTCAGAGTAACCGTGGAGGAAGTAGGGAAATCTTTAGCAAGGAATAAGTAAGCAAAATGCGTGAGGATATGACCTGTACACTACCGTCCGGCCGCTTCCTAAACTCCTTCCTACCAAAGACATTACAAGCAGCAGGTCATGTGGCTTGAGAGTTTGAAATGAGAGTTATGTTATGAACACCTCAAGACGCCATTTGTTTCACTCTCTTCTCAGTCAAGCGAAACACTTTCTCCTGGCTGTAAAAGTGACAACGAGTTCCATTTCCGTCTCGTCACGCGACAGGTTCTCAGCACGACAGGTGGCGGGCCAGCACAACAGGTGTACTACACAAGTCCGGCGGTACAAAGGGGGTTGGGCGGGGAAGGGGGGAGGAGGGAAGGGTGATAGGACAGTCCTGTGGAAAACCACTGTTGATAGGTTAGGGGAAGTACAGTGAACGTCTACGGAAATTAAATGGAAGTACTTAGATACAAAATAGCATATACATACATTTCAATATAATAATGATATAGATACATTTGCATTATGTACATCTATTTCGTTTGGCAATACATATCTTTTGATGAAAACTGGAAGAGTAGCATCAACGCATACCGCAGCACCACCCAGGTGTAAACAAACCCACAGGTGTGGCGGGGAGATTGATGGCAAATATATGTATTCTTCTGCTGCAGAGAACACCGGGCATCATTTGCGAACTATTTCAGTTTCTCCCTTACCAAAATTATATTGTGAACAGGGAGCGACTTCAATAGGCAGGCAGATGGTTGGGAATTCAATTTGTCGTTGTTTTTAGTTGTTCATCAGCAGAGCAGACCTCAGAGCCTGCCTTGGACTGGGTTTTACCACAGCTCCCTTGTAGAGTGTATGTTGAGTTGTCCGCGAGTCTGGTTGTCCTGCCATTCCACATGTAATGATCTGTAGCATTTGATAATGATTTCAAGGATTGAAATAATTGTTGGCGTGGCCAGAACCTTCGCCTCCTCCTAGCTGGCCTGCCTTCTGATCCAGCAGCAAGTATACAAAGGCAGCAATCAAGAAGTCGCTGTCGTCCATGTGGTCCATGCTTTGTTTGCTAACAAGCGGCGTGACGGATCCCAGCTCCTCAGTACTGAGCGCCCACCATTTTTGTGACGTCATTTTGACGTCATTAACGTCGACGGGACTGTCAAAACGGGATAGGGGGAACCCGGCCTTAGTATGGTTTGACCCCGCCATGGACCTCGTTTGAAACTGAGAAGAAAACTGCAATGTACTTTGATAAATTGGAAGCTCATGTACTGACACTGGGTCCCACATAAGATGACTTGGGACTTTCTTATTATATGCATCTCCTATATATGTAATCCCTCTATATGCAGTTCCTATATATGTAATCCCTATATATGCAGTTCCTATATATGGAGTTCCTATATATACAGTTCCTATACATACAGATCCTATATATGGAGTTCCTATTATATGCAGTTCCTATCATATGCAGTTCCTATATATGTAATTCCTATATATGCAGTTCCTATATATGTAATTCCTATATATGCAGTTCCTATATATGCAGTTCCTATATAATCGGTTCTTTAGCCACGCCACGGGTGAGGAGGAGTTCAGAAAGAGAGCATGAAGCGATTACAGGACAGAGAAGTGTTGAGGGAAATGATCTTCTGCCTTGGCCGTAACGAAGGCGTGAAGGCGTCATAATGGAACGAACCCATGGCGAGTGATCCCGAGCTATTATCACACGCGGGACCAAACACCTGCCAACACCTGGGTCTCTATGATAAAGTATTCCGGGACGTTATCACACTCGGGACGGAACACCTTCCACCCTGCATCAATCACCCTCGGCGACACCCAACACCTGTTTGCAAAAGTTTCCTGTTCTGTTCCTTGGTGTCGGCGACCTGAGTGGAGGAGACTTATAGGTCCATATTCACGTATCGGGGTTCCATTACGACTATTTTCCTTGATCACAGAGAAGATTGACCGGGTTTTCATGGGTGATCTTACAACAAAGTAGACAGCTCAAGGGCACAAAAAAAGGAAACAATAATAAAAAAAGCCCGCTACTCGCTGCTCCTAAAAAGAATCCAAAAAGGTGGCCGAAAGAGAGGTCATAGGCCGCGTATGGCTATCGCAATAGGATCACAGTACAGTCCATGAAAAGACCAGCGACTCCTAAGAATGGGTTTTAATAAGGAGAACTGAGGCGCCGAAACGTTTAAGACTAGTGGCTTTAGGTCGGTAGTCACGCTTCTGCTTTTCATACCAACTATTTCCAAAGACCACAAAGGAGATTAATCGGGTTCCAAAGCATGTTTTCTTAGGCTCGTGGTATAGAAGAATGGTCAAACTATCACCAGGGTATTACTACTACCCCTGGAAGTGCCTCAGACCCCTACGAAAACCTTGCCAAATGTCTGTGCTTGGCTGGCGAAATGGAAAAGAGTATAGCCTGGGATTCAGCATTCATCCTTGTTTAAACTCTTTCCTCCCTTATAATAATTCCACGAGAAACTGGCGGAGTGGGTGTGGTCCCCGTGGGTCTCTCCTTCCGTACCACGCTGCCACATCTCTGCCTACAGTTGTGGGGTTAGAGTCAAGGTGTGAAGGGGACCCACCATTAGCCTCCCTTCATTTCTCCCCTCTCTCTCTCTCTCTCTCTCTCTCTCTCTCTCTCTCTCTCTCTCTCTCTCTCTCTCTCTCTCTCTCTCTCTCTCTCTCTCTCTCTCTCTCTCTCTCTCTCTCTCTTTCTGCTTATAAGACAACATATATTAAAACTATATAAGGACTTTATTTCATACTTTCCATAAAATTTAAAAACTGAGAAATTGAGGAATAATCGGATCAGCGTGTGGAAGGAAGCCACTCCCAGAATCTTTCATAGTTTCACTGTCCCTACCTCCTCTTAATTAGATTTGTTCTCCGCCTAATCCTCCCTTCATTCTCTAACTGCTGTATTATCAGTCAACCTCTTCCCCCTTCCCGCGAGGAAAGCAGTCTTCGTGGACCAAACGGTATTATCAGTGACGAGGAGTGTCTCTGTGCAGCGCGCGAAGGGGCGAGCGGGAAGGAAACGAACTATTTTCTCTCTCTTCAGGAAGAGCAGCTGAAGACCTCTTCGCCAATATCTTCGCACATTTAATGATTTATTACAACATTTTTCAATGTTACTGTATTATTAATTGGATATAAGAACAATCTAAATTTTCTGGGCCTTATATAAAGTCATACAATGCGAGAAACAATAATTTTCTGTTTATTCAAGACTTCACTGTTCCTACAATAATATAAGCCAACATTGGAACACGCCGCCCAGTTCACTATTCACCAGTTCTAACAACAGTTCTCGTTCTTGAGCGTTTATAGGGCTGGCCCTTCGAACCACCAGCATGGAGGGTGCTGGGATGAATTTTAAAGTGACGGGCTCCGGCCTCCGGGGCGCATATTTCCCAAGTCTGTATGGGTATATGGTGCTTGGCTTCCCACGGCCAATCAACGTTGTCCCAGCTCGTGACGTCACCTGTGGGTGGAACTTAAGAAACCGCTTGAGAATAGAATATGTATTTTGTATGTTATCCTTGCATAATTCGCTGGTAAGGCCCCACCTAGAATACGCCGTGCAGTTCTGATCTCCTAATTACAAGAAAAAAACATTGATTTACTTGAGAGAGTACAGAGACGCGATACGAAAATGATACCATCATTTAGGATGCAACCTTATGAAGAGCGACTCGAGGGACTCAACCTTTTCAAGTAGAAAAAAAGACGACTGCGGGGGGATATTACACAATTCTTCAAGTACCTGAAAAGTTAAGAAATGTCGATCACTCCAAACTCTTCACGCTACAAAATAACCCGAGAATAAGAAACAGCGGTAAAACAATTTAAGAAGTGCGATGTAGTACATATATTGGCAGGAGTTATTCCTCGAACAGAGTGGTCCGACACTGAAACAGCCTTCCTACAAAAGTATTTAGTGTGGAAACAATCAACTCCTTTAAAAAACGCAATGATTGTCACTTTGCTGCTTCGAGAATGAACTGAACGTATCCAAGAGTACGTAAAGAAGTGCTTTAATTCTTTCCGCAGGTCACTCCAGTGATTGACGGATTGATTTAATCACTGAAAGCAGGCAGCCTCGCAATAAACCAATAGGCATGAGAGACAGAGAGAGAGCACACCTGCCCCACAAGTGTCCCACTGGAAAAAGGGATTAATCTCGTTCCCTCCACGCCCGGACTCAAAAGAGTCCTCATATTTATACTCATTAAACTAGCCCCATAAATATTGCTTCCCGCTGCCTTGACGGGCACCCCGTCAAGGCAAGCTTCATCATGATTTCCAAGAAATATATCCTTAATCACACACACACACGCACACACACACACACAGACACACACACACACACAGACACACACACACACACACACACACACACACACACACACATGCACAGCCACAAACACAGCCACAAACACGAGAGAGAGATAGAGAGATAGAGATAGAGATAGATAGATAGATAGATAGATAGATAGATAGATAGATAGAGAGAGAGAGAGAGAGAGAGAGAGAGAGAGAGAGAGAGAGAGAGAGAGAGAGAGAGAGAGAGAGAGAGAGAGAGGGGGGGGGGGGGCAAGCTCCCCTCTTCACCGGGGGGAGCCCAGGCCTCCAAGCCCCGGCGAGTAGGAGGGTTGCAGGGGTGAACGCTGAAGGGATCCGGCGCGAGCCGGCCTGGAGCCGCCCCTGGTGCAGATCTTGGTGGTAGTAGCAAATAATCGAGAGAGACTTCCCTTGAAGGCCGAAGTGGAGAAGGGTTCCATGTGAACATCAGTTGGACATGGGTTAGTCGCTCCTAAGCCCAAGGGTAAAGCCTTATCCCAAAAGAGAGAGAGAGAGAGAGAGAGAGAGAGAGAGAGAGAGAGAGAGAGAGAGAGAGAGAGAGAGAGAGAGAGAGAGAGAGACAGACTGTCAGATCAACATTGGAAAAGAATGGGTAACACCTGCGCCGTGTCGTCGTGCGAACAAATGGTTGTCACCTGTGCCGAGTAGTGTTGGTGCGGCTGGGGCCACAGTGAACAAACCAGACCAGAGTAATGTAATCCCTCTGTAGAAACCTATCTCTCCACAAGCGGTAACCTAGCCCCCTTTCATGACAGCCGAGCCTTAATGGACCTTGCCCTCTTTCAATGGTAATCCAACAAAATCGTTACCTAGGATCCTCTCTAATGGTAACCAAGGCGCCAAGAAACAGATCAGAAATACCCAAACAATAACATCCTCGCCAGATAATTAAACAACATCCTAATCGTTTCCTTTATCTATTGAGGTGGAGGTGTAACTCGTGTCAGTTATCGGACTCAGTAGACTGGTTCAAAGCAAACCTTCCTTACTCTCAGTGTGATAATACATGCCTATGAGTGGGTAGCTACAATGAATCAACCCTCTCTGTTTTGAGGAGAGACATCGTTTAGATTTTTATATTTACTTACTTTTTCATATCGTCTGATGATCGATTACTTTGGAGAGAACAAAGATAATAGCCCCATCGGTCACCTTAGATGGCTATCGATTATTTCCGGAACGACTTCAGCCGATAATGGTGGACACGAAAGTCACTGCTCACTCTCCCGCCCCCCTTCGCTGCGCACTCTCCTGCTGGCCGCGGCGAGGAAAACTTTCAGTCACGTGTGAAGCAGAAAATGGGGAGCGATTATGTTCCCAAAGCATGTCATCGTCTTAATTTCGCACGTAATTTTAAGGCCTTGATTACTAGACCGCGTTTCGTAACCTGAAGCTTTGTTCCCCGCGTGGTGTTACTATGGATTGTAGGGAGTGTCGGGACAGGGCTTCAGCGAAGTTACAATGGAATGTGTTAGGGCAGGTAGCCTACAGCTCAGGCGATGTGGCACACCGCTATTGTATTACTAATCTTTCTGTGCCCGGCTTTGAACCCGAATTGCATCTTTAAGACCATATATTTTTATATGGGATATAAACACGTCAAAACTTTTCCATATACTGTGTGGTGCAGCAGCAAATGTAGTCTTTAAAACCTGACTCAAGGCAAAGACAAGACAATGGAGTGCTAAGGTCAGACAAGGTTATCCAATAGCAGTTCTAGGGCAACATCCCTACTCAGATTTCTCCTGCTCCTAACCTAACCTCCCCTGCCCCCTTCCTATTGGGGAGTCACTCCGAGTCCCCCTCCAAGTTGGGGTACAAGCCCCGGGATCCCATGATTTATTTTTCAAGTCTATTTTTCTTAGTTTGAGACAGTCTTACCGCCGCTGAGTCGCTCTGTCGCCTCCTGCTATGGGTTGCCTCTGGCGCCCGTGCCCCCTCCTGCTGGGAGGGGCGCCCCCTCTACGCCCGAACGAGTGCTATGACTCGACTCCTCTTAACGGGCGTCGATACGATAAGGGCCCGTTTCTCCTCAAGAGGATTAATCTTTGAAGCCAAGTCCACAACTATACGTGGTTTTACTATCCGACTTTTCGCGGCCATTTTCAGAGCCTAGTAAGCACATCACTACGCACTGGGCAAAATACAAGTGAAACCGACAATTGTAACATTGTGGAAGACCTCACAAGTTGCATGAGGAATGACAATTTAGTTACTTATGATTTGCAATGCATATATCACCACAAATACTTGCAGTCCACCCTAAAGAACACACGGGGAGCGAGAGAGAACGACAATATCAGCGCTGCGAGGGGCGACTGTATCAAAACGAGTTTAAAGGTCGGTGTTCTCCGACGCTTCCTCCTCCCACACCAACTGTTCCAAAGGTCGAAAAGGATATTAATCGGGTATTCATGAAGGTTTTTCCAGATTCACGGTACAGAAGAAGGATCACACTACCACCAAGTCATTAAACTACCCCTGGCAATGCCCAAAACGCCTACGAAAGCCTTGTCAAATATGTGTACTGTGGAGCCGAAAGGTGTGAAAATACGGGCCTCAACAGGAAATGCAGAATGATGAAAAAGCAAGCTGAATAGTGCCTCATAATTCATTATTATCCAGAAGACTGTTTTCTCGTAAAAAAACTCGTGCTGTTTCCTCAGTCAAAATGACACGTCTGTAGAACTCTTTCAACAGCATTGCATGTAAACATCAAAACGAGTTATACCGATGTTATCGGCTTCAGTGTAAGGACAGTGATGTGGGTGTTCCTCCTCCTCCTCAAAGATTGCTCCCTCCCTAAAGGAGGAAGTCAGAGACAGGCCAGTCCTCGTCGACAGACCGACTCGGTCGGGTAGATTTCGATCGCCGATAGAGTCGATCTGTCGGCATCCTGCTACGGGCTGCCAATCGGCTTAGCCCCTAGTGATACTACTACTACTAAGGAGGAAGTGCGGGCCTTTAACAATGGCGGCCCGTAGCTGGGTGCCGACAGACCGACTCTATCCGCTGACGTTAGCCGAGCCTGGCGTGTCTCTGATGTGGGTGTCCGTTGATTGTGCTTTTATATAGACCGGCCAGGTCTATATAAATCACCTTCTATATAAATCACCTTCGATATTTACTTTAAAAACTGTGGAAATCGCCACTTAATTGAAAACCTAGAGGGACCTAATATAAAGCTTAACTCTTAGATGTGTCAGTGGGTCGAGAGAGACTAAGTACAGTGAATACACACGGTATATTGCAATTTATCAAATGTACGATTTTGTTTAGGCGCTCTCAGCCAAGCGTTTCAGTCCACCAGCTCCTTCCCCAACATTGTTAACGCCGTCCACCGCCCTTCTGTCACTTATCAATGCGAGTGACACAATGATGTTCTTACGTTTCAGCATCTTCAAGGACGACACTTTCTTCTAATAATATTTGTGAAGGTTTATGTAATCGATAGTCTCTCTCGTAAGCTGCTAGTTCTCGTACAGGGAGAGAGGGGAGGGGAGGGGAGGGGAGGGGGGGCAAAGTAAGAACTGGTGATTTGCAACGGAAATGGTTGTCAAATTTTTAACACACACACACACACACACACACACACACACACACACTGTTTCAATAGTTTCATCCGTGAAATCCGTGAATGACCTTTAATGAAAAAATAACCGTCCAATTGTATTAGTGCTACTACGGTTATTATCAAGGGAGTTTGAAATAAGTACGGAAGAAAGGTCAGCACCTTTAAAATATATATGACAGTTTTGAGAGAGATGCACAGAGAACAAGTACAGTTATGAGTAGTAAGTCTCTCTAGCCTCTTTACAGCCGCTAAGGCAAATAAATTATCGCTCACGGTAAACAATCGTTATGGTAGGAGCGTAAGGGGCAGCTATGGGAGGCCAGCCATGCAAGGAATAGGTTACAAAACAACCTTGGAGACGGGGAGCCGGAAAAAGCTTGGAGCTGAAGCATACGCACGTAACAGACAAAACCGGATGCATATCATTACATCAGAAGTCTAACATAGATACTATGAACAAAAAATTCTAAGAGTATACTAGCCAGTAGCCACTCCCACGCCGAGCACACAGTGAAGGCTGACAAAAGAGGAGGAAAAAAGAGGCAGATGCAGGAACTTACCATGGCAGGAACAACCGATCAGGACACACTAACAAACTGACTGCCCAGAGCCCCAAGTATTCTAGACGCTCCAGAGACGGTCCAGACTGCCCTCTAATGTTTAGGAGAGCCCACCCTCGTTTTCTGAGCCCTACACGTGCGGGGGACCAATTCCCATTTTCTCTTTAGTGCAGCCTACACCATTTTATTTTCCTTTCTTAGGTTTGACATGTTCACAGAAAGCTCGGTGCGGGCGGGTAAGAATCATGCTCTGAACGATATCATCACACCTTGTGACCATAGAGGTAGAATTGGTGGAGTCGACATGGGGCGCTAATCCCATTCATTGAGGTGAAGCCGCCAAACTCATTTTTGGGGCCGCAAGATGAGGGATACCCGGGTGGGAGCTCTCGCCCATTACCGTAGTTGGTTATTGATTATGTTGGTGTTTTTGATTACCGTACATTTATTGATGCGGTAGATCTTTTTCATAAATACCTGATCTTACAATACCCTACGCCTGACAGGTGTCCGTCACCTTACGGCCCTAAAAATGACAGTTAATGACAGTTCGGCGGCTTCACTGGTCAGGGGCTGATGTCGACTCCACCCCTTATAACTCCATGCTTATGATCTTGCCCTGTAAACTAGGGGCGGCGCTCCGTTCTTGGTGTCGTCAGCACAAGTTCCCCGTGGAGAGTACCTAATCGCACACTTAAAATATGATTAAAGTTAAGACACTTGTGAATCTTTTTACCGCAGAAAATGGTGAATCAGTGTACCTACTGTGCGACATCAGTTTAAATATATATATATATATATATATATATATATATATATATATATATATATATATATATATATATATATATATATATCCCACCTCTTGCTGGACGAGAGAGGATGGTGTATCATTGCAGTGAGACATCTGCGCAGACACGGTTACAGAACGCTTAGCCTCAGACCTTACTATTATTTCCGATTGGGGCAAGAAGAACCTGGTGTCCTTCAACGCCTCAAAAACACAGTTTCTCCACCTATCCACTAGACACAATCTTCCAAACAACTATCCCCTATTCTTTGACAACACCCAGCTATCACCTTCCTCAACACTAAACATCCTCAGTCTATCCTTAACTCAAAATCTCAACTGGAAACTTCATATCTCATCTCTTACTAAATCAGCTTCCTCGAGGCTGGGCGTTCTGTGCCGTCTCCGCCAGTTCTTCTCCTCTGCACAGTTGCTGTCCATATACAAGGGCCTTGTCCGCCCTCGTATGGAGTATGCATCTCATGTGTGGGGGGGCTCCACTCACACAGCTCTTCTGGACAGAGTGGAGGCTAAGGCTCTTCGTCTCATCAGCTCTCCTCCTCATACTGATAGTCTTCTACCTCTTAAATTCCGCCGCAATGTTGCCTCTCTTTCTATCTTCTATCGATATTTCCACGCTGACTGCTCTTCTGAACTTGCTAACTGCATGCCTCCCCCCCCTCCCGCGGCCCCGCTGCACTCGACTTTCTAATCATGCTCATCCCTATGCTGTCCAAACCCCTTATGCAAGAGTTAACCAGCATCTTCACTCTTTCATCCCTCACGCTGGTAAACTCTGGAACAATCTTCCTTCATCTGTATTTCCTCCTGCCTACGACTTGAACTCTTTCAAGAGGAGGGTATCACGACACCTCTCCTCCCGTATTTGATCTTCCTTTCGGCCACCTCTTTTGTTTCTTTTTTAGGAGCATCGAGTAGCGGGCTTTTTTTTTATTATTGTTTTCTTTTTTTGTGTGCCCTTGAGCTGCCTCCTTTGTTGTAACAAAAAAAAAAAAAAACTTGAGCTTGACAGTACTTCATAAGAAAAAGATACTAGACTATTTTCCTAACGCGTATATGTGACATATATAACTGAGAGGTAAGGTAAGTTTTGGTCACAAGTGATAGCCGCTAGAGCGTAGCCTTTCGTGCTTCTGGGCAAGTATCGGAGCTTGTAAATGTAAAAAAATTGCTTTACCTCCCATTGTATGCAACGTGTAGGCTACATACTAGGGATATTCTGTGAGGCCTATTTCCTTAGGCACTGACAAGTTCCAGAAGGCACAGTGTCATTGCAAATTTATCTTCTCTCAATGACATGGACGCCTTCAAAAGGAAGTATCAAGAAACCTGAGTGAATAATGTTTCACTTTCGACCACTACTAATTTTATCATTAGAGGAACTCTTTGCAAGCTTTTTGTGGGTGTCCTTGAGCTGCCGCCTCGACTGAAAAAAAAATTGGCTTGCTACACCATCCTTTTTCTCCCTCTAAGTGGTAATAATTATGGAAATTACGGCTTCCAGTATATGCATTTACATGATAAAAAGATGAACAACTGCCATCACTTCGATAAAGAAATTTTAATAGTGTGCGTGTACTCTCTGCACGGGGGAGCTTCGTGCACACCACCCCGGGCTGGCACGGCGGCCAGTCCCCCTGCCATCACGGCGCCCGCGTCCCCCTGCTGCTCCTGCCCTCCCTGAACACATTACACGCCGGCATATAATGGGATTTTAACAAGTGCGGGTAACAAAAGCAGTAGCAACAAGGACTGTGGAAATAACCCTTGAGAGCAGACTTATTATATGGATTGTATTAACTTGGTATATTCAGGACCTTTTACTGCCACTTTGGATCATGAAGGAAGCCTTTCACCTCAGCTGACACTGCACCACCCACAGCCAAGTGACCCTGGCATCTCCGAGTTCCGCCTCGTGACGGAGGGCCGTGCATCACTGCCTGGCTCAGCGGCCAACGTTTTACAGTCTTAAAATCAAAGTTAAGTTGATAATAGTGAGGAGTAGGGACACGTAAGGCAACAAAGCAATAGGAGTTTGTTTTCTCGAAATGTTTTATTCAAGATTATATCACAATTCTCAGGTGCTGCTACAACAACATGGTGACCGTTACAGCCTCAGGGCGCGCCCCGCCGCGGCCTCGGCGGCTGCCGTGCGCGGCGCGGCGCAGCGACACGCGCCGTGCCAAGGTAACGCGACGCTCACCTGATATGTTCCAACCTTTCACAACATTCACTCACGACACTTCGACATCACTCAGGAAAAAACTGTCAAACAATACCTGGACGTAAAACGGGGAGCGTAGCCCACCACAGACCAAACCGAGAAAGAAAATAATAGTTGGTTGAGATTCTGCGTCATCTTATATATATATATATATATATATATATATATATATATATATATATATATATATATATATATATATATATATATATATATATATATATATATATATAATGAATCAAGAAAAACGGAAATACCCAGGGAATTTGCAATCATTCACACGAACACTTATAGAGACATACATATATAAATAAGAAGTAACTTATAGCGATGAACAAGAAGGCTAGTTTAGCTACGTTCGAGTAAAACCTAAGGCATAGGCAGCGCCTACTTCCCACATTACTGATAAATTTTCTTTCTTCAGTTAGGAAGGAGAACAAGCTTGTATTCACACCGCGCCAGCAGTACTCACACGCCGAGCCACCACCTGCCGGCCACGAAGCACGAAGCGGCGTCGACGCACAAAGGACGAAGCTTCATCGCGGGGCGGTGAGGTGTTCCCAAGGTTCTAGTAGAGGCGTGGTCTGCAGCGTCCAGGCGGCCCAGGGGAGTGAGTGCCCGGGACGCGGTAACCACCACCTACGAAACAACACTCCCCCACTGAGGCGCCTGGACGCTGGACCCGCTTAGGTTCGACTCCGAGGACTCTCTGACTCGCCCGGTGAACAAAACACTGAGTAGCAGCCTGTTCGGCCGAGTGTACTTGTTGCCAGTTTGTTCTCGAATTGATCTTTTTGATGACACAACCAGTAGTGTTCAGTTATTCCTAAACGAGAATGTTCATACTTAGGTCTTTCCTGAAGGTCCTGCGACACGAAGGCAAGCCTCGGGAGCAAACTGGCAACTGATGAAGGGAAAACACTGAGAATTTATTAGTGACAACTTAGATTTTTATTTATATTCCTCATTTTGTAAAAATGAATAAAAATATGCAACAGCAATTGAATAAATAAAATTTTCATGCCTAACCGTGATGCGAACAACAGGAAAGGGAAGACAATCGCCCCGAGCTTGGCGGTGTTCAGAACAAAAGCACGAGAGATCAAGTTCACGGCTGTTTGGGCACCTGATGCACATCAACAACAACAACAAAAAGTTACGAGGCAACTTTTAGACTGAATAAGATGATTGGAAACAGTCACTATATAATAGTGTTTGCTGCTTTCCTGCTTCTGCTCCTCCTCCTCCTGCCTGGTTGTGAATGAGGACTATAAATAAAGGAGTGAAAGCTGTCACGTCACAGGTGACCAAACATAGCAGCTTCATGACCCGGCCGGAGCTGGCGGCGGCGTTCTCCAGGGCCGGAAGTCAGCGAGTCCTGCGGGGCGCCGGGCGCTGCCGCAGGTCGAGGCGGCCTCTCCATCACGGCGGCGCCACACTCGTGTGTGTGTGTACGAGGCTTGCTTGTCAGTAACCGTTGCGGGTCGAGAAGAACTTTGGGCACGAGGCTCACAAACACACGGTGACGCAATACGGACGGACACCTCGTGTGACTCACAAATTAATTTTAAATTTCGATCACTGGCTCAGGTTGTCACTCAAAATCCTTTAGAGTTGAGGCGCTGGAGCTCTCGTACGTCACTCACACTAAGGTACAAAGTATGGGTCTCCGGATGTCGTTTTTATCCCCAGGTTATGCAGGCCGGCAAGCCGGTGGCCCTGTCTAGCCTGAAGGTCTGTCCCTGGGGGCAGGGCCCCTGCAGGAAGTGCTGGTAGCACTTGCCATCAGTCTGCCAGTAGTGGGAGGTCATGCCGGCGTGGCAGTTGCACGTAAGGCGGTTGGTAGCCGGGTCCTCCACCACCAGCTGGCCCGCGGGACACGGCCCGGAGGTCATCCGCTCGTAGCAGGTCTGGGACTCTTCGTGCAGCACGTGGGAGGTGAAGCAGTTGCACTCCGTCTTGCCGGAAGTCTGGTTGAAGCTGAAGTACATCCCCACGGGGCAGGGACCCACCGAGTGTTGCTCGTAGCACGCACCGTCCTCCTCCCAGAAGTAGGGGGTCCACTCCTTGCGGCAGTGGCAGCCGGAGATGCCAGTGTTGAGGTCGAGGTAGAAGAGCTGGCCATCGGGGCAAGGGCCGCGGGAGTACTGGCGATAGCAGCGCTGGTCGGGTGTCCAGTAGAACCAATTGTCGAAGCGTGTGCAGTGTGTCTTGGGCTCACACACGGCGACGCCGGGCTGAGAGAACACCAACCAGTCTCCGAGCTGACAGGGTCCACGGGAGTAAGGCTCAAAGCAGTGGCCGTCAGAGGTGGTCACGTTGCCTGGCAGACACTTGCACTCCGTCTTGAGCGTGTCCAAGTTGCGGAGGTAGCAGTTGATGCCGTCGTGGCAGGAGGTCTGGTTGCAGGGCCCGGCGGTGTTGAGAGGGTAGCAGGCGCCGTCCTCCTCCAGCATGTAGCCGTCGCGGCACTCACACACGGGCTCCAGCGTGCGGTAGTCGAATTTGATGATGTGGCCCTTGGGACAAGGGCCCTGGTCGTACAGCGGGTAGCAGCGGCCGTCCTGGCGGTAGTAGTGCATCACCAGCTTGGAGGAGCAGGAGCAGAAACCCTCGGTGGAGGGTCCGCGACCCATGAATAGCTGACCCACCTCGCAGGGGCCCCGCGAGTACTCCTGGTAGCACGCGCCGTCCTTCCACAGCGCCCAGAAGCCGGGACACCTGCCGGGGAGCAAACGTTGAGGCAGACCCACAATGGCTTATCCTGAGTGAGCTTTAGAGAGTGCCTCTAAGAGCTACTGACAGTTTCATAATATTTCAGTTGTTAGTTTACTGATAATTTGATAATCAATTATCAAAATACAGTAGCAGCAGTATATATTATATTTTATAACTATTGCTGCATTGAAATCACTCACTCGGCTCTTTGTTACCTTGAAAAATATGTGTATTGGCCTTCACGAATTGAAAGAACACCACTAACCTTACAAAAAAATTACATTATAACCAAATATAAATGTTTCAATATACTGCAAAGTTTCACACAATTCTGAACTGGAGTAGTGAGAGGTGAGCCTGACCTGCACTCGGCGTGACCTGTCTCGTTGGCCACCAGCTGCTGGCCGGGGCCGCAGGGGCCGCGCGTGAACTCCGGGTAGCAAAGTCCGGTCCTGGGCCAGTACACGTGGTAGTCGGCACACACACAGTCCTGCTTGCCGCCCACCACCACGGCGCGGAAACCGTCCGGGCAGGGCTTGAGCTGCCTCTCCCTGGCCGGGCCCGCCCACGCCCCGGCCGCCGCCAGCACCACCAGCACTGCCGTCAACATACTGCAAGAAAATAATAGCGTTACTTCAATGCTCAAACTGAGAGGAAAAAAATACATACATTCTTAATCCAATTTTGCATCACGTGCCTGGCAGTAAAGTTTTCTGGGCCCAGTGCGCCGCCTGCCTCCCGCCCTCCACCCCAACCATTATTACTCCACTCGACCGCCATCTGTCTGCTGTGGGGAGGTAGGTCGAGCGTCTACCGCAGGTCATGATAGCGTGCCAGCGTGTGCTCGCCTCCCTCCCCCCTTGCCCCGCTGTTTGGTTCCCCAGCTTTTGGACTGCTCAAGCTGCTGCCAGAATGGTTTAGTCGGCGTTTTAGAATGTGTCAAACATGTACCTTGGGAGTGTTGTCAATGCCCTCGCCGGCCTATGTATATGTATGAATCTGACTGGCTGAAAACTTCATCTGCAAACAAATTAACCAAACAACTACCTGCTCGACTTACCGAACGACTGATTGAATGACTGATTAATGAACTGACTGAGTGCCACGAAGGAGAAACAAAAGAGGCAAGGAAAGGAAAGGGAAAGAAGGGGAATGAAAGGAAGTCAAGGGAAGGAAAGGAAATAAAAGGAAAGACAAGGATAGGAAAGGAAACAAAGACAAGGGAAGGAAAGGTGTGTTGCCGAGGGAGTGACTCACGATGCCGGGAGGGTCGAACCAAGGGACGAACAGTACTACAAAGGTGACTGAAGGGTACAAGCATCTAAAGGGCAGGAGGACCCAACACACACACACACACACACACACACACACACACACACACACACACACACATCCAGCTTCTTACCCTCCCAGCTTCATCCCTTCACGTTCCCTTCATTCTGCTTCTCCTCCGTATTGAAGCAAAGAACATGTGATTAAAAGTCTGCGGCATGGAAGGACGAGGAATCTGCGGGTCTTTTTTCTTCAGTGAGGGAGAGACAAAGGAGAGAAAGAACAAATGAGGGAATAGAGGGAGGGGAAAGGATGGGATGATAATTGAAAGGAAACTAAAGAGAATGAAAAAAAAAAGATTGGGTAAGGAAGGGAGGGAAAGGGGAAGGCAAGGCAAGGAAAATATAGGAAAGGAAAGGGAAGGAAAGAAAAGCAGGCAAGGAAAGGGAAAAAAATGAAAATATGGAAAGAAAATATTAAAGAAAAGGGAAAGAAATGCAAAGCGACAGAGAAGGGAGGAAAGGAAGGGAAAATGGAGAAAAATAAAGACCAAGGAAAGACTGGAAGGGCTCGGGAAGGAAGGGAGAAGAAAAAATAATGAGAAAAATGACAAGGGAGGGGAAAAAAATAGAAAGATATGGCAAGGGAAAAGATAGACAAAGAAATGGAAAGAAAGGGAAGGAAGGGAGAAGGGAAAAACGAAATACATAACAAGGCAAAGAGAGTGAAGGAGAGGGAAGGAATGAAGGAGAAAGGGAAGGCGAAGAGAAGAAAAAAAAAATGATTGACTAGGGAGGGAAAGAGAAGGAAAAGGAAAGGAAAGGGGAGGGAGTGCCTGTGCTTGAGGGAAGGAAAGGAATTAAGGAAGGGAAGGGAGTGTCTGTGCATGTGGCTGTGGGTCGCGGAACAGGGTCAGGAAGGGACGCCACAGGTGAGACTCGCCGGCAGGAATGCGATCAAGGGCGCAGAGAGAGGACGAGGTGACCAGGAGGGAAGAGGAGGAAGAGGAGGAGGAGGAGGAGGAGGAGGAGGAGGAGAAATGGATGAGGGAACGGCCGAAAAGGAAAAGAAAAATAAGAAGGAATTGAGGGTATCGGAAAAGGAAAACAAGGAGGAAAAGGAGCAAGAGGAGAAATAGAAGAAGGAACAGCAGGAAAAAAGGAGGATATGGGAGAAGGAAAACAAGGAGAAGCAGGAGGATGAGGAGGAATGAGAGAGTTAACAGCAGTATAAGAGGAGGAGAATCAGAAGAAAATGAAGAGGTGGAATAGAAGTAAAAGAGAAGGATAATGAGAGGAACAGGAGGAGGAGGAGGAGGAATGGGAGAGGGAACGGCCGGAGAGGAAGAGGAGGATAAGAAGGGGGATAAGGATGAATTCAGGAGGTGGAAGATGAATGAGAGAGAAGCATAAATAGGAAAAGCAGGATCGTGAGGAGGACTGGAAGAGGGAACAGCAGAAGAGGAGGAGGAGGAGGGAGACCAAAACTGTACACAGTACTCTAGATGGGTCGACCCAGCGAATTATACAGTTTAAATATTACTTTTTCCGATTTATTATTAAAGACTCGTCCGATGAAGCCAATCAATTTGTTTGCAGTTTTAACTACCTCTGAACAATGCTGACCGGGCTTTAAATCGCTTGATATAGTGATTCCAAGATCCTTTTCTTTACTTACTGCAGAAAGTTGTTGGCCATTCATTACGTACCGAACGCGATTGTTATTGTTTCCGATGTGTAACACTTTACATTTGTCAACGTTAAATTTCATTTGCCATTGATTGGCCCAACGTGCAAGTCGATCTAGATCTGATTGTAAAGCTTCTTCGTCAAGTGTCGCAGTTACCTTACAAGCAATTTTTGTGTCATCAGCAAATTTTGATATTTTACAAGTGACCCCATCATCGATATCATTAACATGAATTAAGAAGAGCATGGGGCCAAGCACTGATCCTTAAGGTACGCCGCTTCTGACATCGAGCCAGATAGATGTAACACCGTTTAGAACTACTCTCTGTTCCCGCTCAGAGAGCCAGTCCACAAGCCAGTTGTGAATGTTACCCGAGATACCGTGCGCCAATAGTTTACTGAGCAACCGTTTGTGGGGGACCTTATCAAATGCCTTTTGAAAATAATCGAACACCTCAAAAATATTAAAAAAAAGCAAGATAGTTTGGTGTGACATTTGCTAGTTTCCAATCCGACAGAACTTTTCCAGCTATTAAAAAATATTGAATAAGATAGAGAGCGGCTTACAGATTTGATGTTTGATTTCTTTTAAGATCCTAGGGGTAATTATGTCTGGACCAGGAGCTTTGCTTACTTTAATCTTTTCAATTGTGCGTAAAATGTCACTTTCTACGATGAGCACGTCATTTAAAATCTTTTCCGTCCTTCTAACCTCGGTGGAGGAGGAGGAGGAGGAGGAGGAGGAGGAAGAGGAGGAGGAAGAGGAGGAAGAGGAGGAGGAGGAGGAGTTGAATCTCGTAACACCGTTCCCTCTTCTGTCCCTGACCCTTTCTCTTGCATACCACCACCACCACAGCCACCACCACCTCCACCACCACCACCACCACCTCACCACCACCACCATCACCACCTCCGCCACCACCACCACCACCCCCACCTCCACCACCACCACCTCCTACACTCCCTTTCAGCCACTTCTATCCAGTCGTCATGCACAAGGTTTCTTTTTTTTCCCCTCTGCCATATAGGGAGACGGACAAAAAAAAAAGAGGAAAAACAGGAATGTGGAAAAAAAGAAGAGAAAACTGTGAATAAGGACGTTAGGAAAATTCTTGAAAATTCTGTTTTTGTTCTTATTTATATTTTCTTTATTTTCATGAAACGACTACTACTATTACTACTACTACTACTACTACTACTACTACTACTACTATAACAGCAAAGATAACAACAACAATAATTACAACTATAACAACTACTATTACAACCACTACCACTACCTCTACTACACACCACCACCACCACCACCATCACCACTACCACCACCACCACCACCATCACCACCACCATCACCACCACTACCACTCTTATCAATCTGACCTTCTCGCTACTGGGTAAACAAACACGAAATTAGCCCTCACCACCACCACCACCATCACCACCTCCATGACTCATCCGTGACCCTGACAAGCAAAGAGAAAGACGGGAAAAGAAAGGGAGAGGGAGGGAGGGAGAGGGAGAGAGGAAGGGAGGGAAAAGGGAGAGTGGGAAGGAAGTGAGCAAAAACTGGCTACCGAGGAAATTATCGAACAAGGGGGGTGGGGGGGAGAGAGAGAGAGAGAGAGAGAGAGAGAGAGAGAGAGAGAGAGAGAGAGAGAGAGAGAGAGAGAGAGAGAGAGAGAGAGAGAGAGAGAGAGAGAGAGAGAGAGAGAGAGAGTCGTTCTTTGTGACGCAATTAGATGCACAGACACTCCCATTAACACACACACACACACACACACACACACACACGTACACATTTAGCTCCCAACAACCTTCTTTACCTCTGTACCTTTTTTATAAATTTATGTTTGTGACGATGATCAAGTAGTGTGAAAGGGAAAAGCAAGAAAACAAACAAACAAACAAGCAAACAAAAAAAAAATGAAAGAAAAAATACTAGGGAAAAAAACGTACCTTCCAATGTGTGTGTGTGTGTGTGTGTGTGTGTGTGTGTGTGTGTGTGTGTGTGTGTGTGTGTGTTGGGTCCGGACAGATCGAGTCACACTCCGAAAAGGCACAAGGCAAAAGGAACACGAGAAACAAAAAAAGAAAAAAAGTAATGAAAAACAAGCAGAATAAAAGTAAAATGGAGTAGAAGTTAATTGAAGAGAATAGTAAAGTAAATTAAATAAAGTGAATTGAATTAAATAGGAAACGAATAAAGTAATGACAAACAGCAGAAAAACAAGGTAATGACAAAGGGTTCCGTCCAAAAGCGGGAGAAAGGGAAAGCTAGACAGACAGACAGACAGACAGACGAGTTGCTTACAGTGTCATCGGCAGGGGAGTAAAGGCAAAGAAATAGTGAAGAAAGAAAAAAAAAGATGGATAGTGTGTTCCGGACAATGAAAGGAGGCTCGGAATTTAACCTCGCCTGCCTAAAAGTGAAAAAAAAAGATAAAAGATTGGTTAGAAAAAAAGAAAGAATAAAGAGAATGATAAAAGATTGGATGGAAAATGAGAAAGTAAAAAAAGATGAAAGATTGGTTAGAAAAGAAAAAAAGTAAAAAAAAAGATTGGTTAGGAAAGAATAACGAATGAAGAGAATGATAAAAGATTGGATGAAAAATGAGAAAGTAAAAAAAGATGAAAGATTGGTTAGAAAAGAAAAAAAGTAAAAAAAAAAGATTGGTTAGGAAAGAATAAAGAATAAAGAGAATGATAAAAGATTGGTTGCAGAATGAGAAAGAAAGTAGAGAAAGGTTAAAGATTGGTTAGAAAAGAAAAAGTAAAAAAAAAGATTGGTTAGGAAAGAGAATGATAAAAGATTGGTTGGAAAATAAGAAGGAAAGTAGAGAAAGATGAAAGATTGGTTAGAAAAGAAAAAGTAAAAAAAGGTTAGAGATTGGTTAGTAAAGAAGAAAGCATGTAAAGAAAGATAAAAGATTGGTTAGTAAAGAAAAAAAAGTAAAAAAGATGAAAAATTGGTTGAAAAATGAGAATGAAAGTAGAGAAAGATGAAAAATTGGTTAGAAAAGAAAAAAAGTAAAAAAAAGATAAAATATTGCTTAGAAAAGAAGAAAGAATATAAAGAAAGATAAAAGTTTGGTTAGAAAAGAAGAAAGAATATTAAGAAAGATAAAATATTGCTTAGAAAAGAAGAAAGAATATTGAGAAAGATAAAAGTTTGGTTAGAAAAAAAGAGTAAAAAATATGAAAAGATGGTTAGAAAAAAAAAAGATTGTAGAGAAAGCTGATAGATTAGTAAGAAAGGAACAAAGTAAAAAACGACGAAAGAATGTAAAGAAGAAAGAATGTAAGAGAAAGACGAAATATTTGCTAAAAGAAAAGAAAGAGAAAAAGATTATGTTTGCTGGACGATGAAGAAACTTGAATATAATCTTACACATCTTCAAGCCGAAAAAAAGAAAAAAAAGTATACATAGAAAAACAAAACAACAAAATAAAATTAAAGATGGTATTTACCGAACCATGGATAAGAAAAGATCGCTAAAACACCTCTGAGTAAACAAACAAATAAACAAACAAACAAACAAAATCTATATCTGAAGGTAAAGGAAAAAAAACAAACACAACAACAACCAATATGCAGCTTCTTCTCGTCTCTAATAAATCCCAAAGTCCTCTAAGTAAGCTCTCAACCCAACACGTGAATCGATCATCATAAATAAATCACTATCTTCACTTACGCATGTTCCTCTACCACTGTCTGTTCTCCTGTCCTTCAATACACACCTCCCTTTATAATAGTCAGTCTCTTGCAGTGTCATCGCATTTGGAAGGGAGGAAGAAGGAGGGAGTGGCAGAGGAGGAGAGAGGAGAAAAAGATTGATAGTGTTTGCCGGGTGATGAAAAGAGAGACTGGACCGTATAACCTCGCATTCCTTAGTGAAAAAAGATATGAGATTGGGTATAAAAGAAGAAAGAGCGTAAAGAAAGATGAAAGACTGGGTTAGGATAGAAGAAAATTTAAAGGTGTTTGCCTGACGATGAAGAGAGACTGGACCGTATAACCTCGCATTCCTCAGTGAAAAAAAATATGAGATTGGGTATAAAAGAATAAAGAGTGTAAAGAAAGATGAAAGACTGGGTTAGGATAGAAGAAAAAGATTGATAGTGTTTGCCGGACGATGAAGAGAGACTGGTATAAGCTCGCATTCCTTAGTGAAAAAAGATATGAGATTGGGTATAAAAGAAGAAAGAGTGTAAGGAAAGATGAAAGACTGGGTTAGGATAGAAGAAAAAGATTGATAGTGTTTGCCGGGTGATGAAGAGAGAGAATGGACCGTATAAGCTCGCATTCCTTAGTGAAAAAAAAAAAAAGATATGAGATTGGTTAGAACAGAAGAAAGAATGTAAAGAAAGATGAAAGACTGAGTTAGAAAAGAAGCAAATGTAAAGAATGTGTTTGCCGGGTGATGAAGAGAGAATGGACCGTATAACCTCGCATTCATTAAAGTGAAAAAAAAAAAGATATGAGATTGGTTAGAAAAGAAGAGTGTAAAGAAAGATGAAAGACTGGGTTAGAAAAGAAGAATAAAATGAAAAGACTGTGTTTGCCGTACGATGAAGAAACCTGAATATAATCTTGTACATCTTCAAGAAAAAAAAAAATGTTGCCAGAAAATGAAAAATGAAAATAGAGAGGGAAATACCGAACAATGGAGAGAAAAACATAACCAAACACCTTGAGTAAAAACAAACAAACAAATATTTATCAGAGGCGAATAAAAAACAAACAAACAAACTGACTAACTCTTATTTCCAGCACAGTGTCTTTTCTCGTCTGTTGAGTTACGAGGTCCTGTGAGTTCTCTAAGTACCTAACACGTGAATTGATAAACATAGGCCTACCAGCATCATCACCTATTTCCATTGTCACTGTTTTCCTGCCCTTCAATACATAACGCCTTCATAAGAATCAATCACTTCTATTATTCCGACAAAGGTCCTTTTCACTCTCTTCTAACACAAAAACAAACAAACAAAAAATCAAACAAACTCAGAGGCATTAGCACAAACAACTGTCTCTGTAATGTTGCTGTTTCCTATCTTTCAGCACCTTCGTTTATTATAATGAGTTAACTATTCTCTCTCTCTCTCTCTCTCTCTCTCTCTCTCTCTCAATAAAGGCATCGTGTGGTCTAGGTTAATGGTAAGGAGTGGCTGGAAATACTTGCTTCTTGGTTCTTCTTTTGTCGTTCCAGGAATAAAAATAAACAAAGGAGAGAAAGTTGAAGTTAGTTATTTTTTTTTTATCTTCGTCTCTTTCTTATTCGCCTTCCTCGCCTTCCCCGATCTTTCCCTCCTCCTCCTCCTCCTCCTCTACTTCCCTTTTCGTTTTCTTCTCTTCTTTTTTCTACTTGTTCTCGTTCTTCTTGTTCTCGATATTGTTCTTGTTCTTGTTATTCTTTCTCCTCGTCTCCTTTATTTCCTCCTCTTTCCTTCCCTTCCCCTCCTTTCCTTTCCCTTTCCTCCCCTTCCTTTCCTTTTCCTTTCCTCCCCTTCCCTTCCCCTCCTTTCCTTTCCCTTTCCTTCCCTTCCTTTCTTTTTCCTTTCCTTCCCTTCCCCTCCTTTCCTTTCTCTCTCCTCTCCTTTCCTTCCCTCCCTTTCAATTTCATCCCCTTTCCTTCCATTCGCCTCCTTTCCTTCCATTTCCTCCTTATTCTTTTTCTTCGTCTTCTTTTTCTATATCTCGCCATCCTCGTTCTCTTCCTCCTCCTCCTCCTCCTCTACCACCCTTGCATTGCTCTACGTTCTTTTAATTGCTGCTTCTTTTGTCATTCCAGGAATACGTATACACAAAGGAGAGGAAGTGGGAGGATGTGGTTATCTCGTGTTTGGAAGAGAACGTGATGGTCGTCGTGTTAAAAGCATTGCAGCTGCGAGGAGAAACAGAGGGGATAGCGGGTTTGATTGGTTTTATTGCTTGCTGGAGTTGTTTTATGGTTTCTTTAAGTTATTTTTTTTATTTCTAAGTTGCGTTAATTTGCGTGTCTTTTCCGTCGTGATATTTGTCTTATTTCCTTACTCTTCTTTTTTTTTCTATTTCTTTTTACGTCTTTCTTTTGTTCTTGTTCTTGTTCTTCTTGTTCGTGCTCTCCTTTTTCTCTTCTCCTTCCTCGCCCTTCTCATTCTTCGCTTCCTTCTCCTCCTCCTCTATTTCCCTTGCCTTACGTTCTCTAACTGCATTCGGATTCCCGCCAACAATCACATACACAATAATTTTTCACTCGACTTCCCTTCCCTTCCCTTCCCTTCCCTTCCCTTCCCTTCCCTTCCCTTCCCTTCCCTTCCCTTCCCTTCCCTTCCCCGTCCTTCCCTTTCCTTCCCTTCCCTTCTCTCT
The DNA here is from genome assembly GCF_024679095.1 of Eriocheir sinensis. NCBI lineage: Eukaryota > Metazoa > Arthropoda > Malacostraca > Decapoda > Varunidae > Eriocheir > Eriocheir sinensis. Next base: position 7,083,249 of record NC_066554.1, read on the forward strand.
TTCACCCTTCCCTTCCCTCCTTCCCTTCCTTCCTTCCCTGTCCTTCCTTTCCTTCCTTCCTTCTCTCTTTCACCTTCCTTCCTCCTTCCCTTCCCTTCCCTCAAGAAACGCTCAAAGGTAACCGTGACAGCTGGTGGGAAGAGGCAATCGAAGCGTGGCATTGCGAGGGGAGCGGCACGGAAGAAGTACGAAAGGGGGAGGAAGGCGGGAGTGGGGGAGGAAATCGCACACACATAAGAGAGAAGGAAACAAGGAAGAACAAGAAAGAGGAAACATGTTGGCTAATGGAATGCTTGCCTTTAGTGGTGCAAGCTTTTCGTTCCATTACTCCAGTCACGCGCAGAACAGATCAAAAGACTTGGTTGGCGTGGATGCAGTCAGAGCCGTCTCGAGAGGAACCATCGAACCCGGGGCAAGATTATCAACAACAGAACTAACCCTTCCCCTGAAAATACCAGTGACCTCCAAGATTGAAGATAGATCAATTGATAGTAGTGAAGGAGAAAATATGAGATGGCGTAGTTCTCCCAATACTGACAAATAAAATATACAGACGAGAGTAGAAATACATATATCTACTCGTAGTGAGATTTATGATTCAACTTAGCAAAGGACATAATGAGTGAAGCGTAAAAGGAGACGGAGGAGGAATAGAAGCAAGAGAAGGAGAACGAAAAAGAGGATGATGATGAGGAAGATTAAGTGCTGAGAAGAGAAATATAAGCAAGAGAAAGAGAACGAAAAAGAGGACGATGACGAGGAAGATTAAGTGTTGGGAAGAGGAATAGAAGCAAGAAAACAAGGACGAGATTAAAGACGATGACGAGGAAGAAGTGGAACAAAGATTGCCTAAAAAAGATTGATTATTGGAAAGAGGTGTTAGATGTAAAAAGCTCATTGTGGAAGGTATCTAGGGAGTGGGAGTATAATGGAGAAGAGACGAGAAGAGAACGAAGGTGTACAGAGAAAGAGGACAGGTGTGTTGGCGATGTCGAGAGAGAGGTAAGAGTTAGGGAGAGGCGAGAACGTGGAGGTGCGAAGGAGTGATTAGGAAGGAAGTGGGATGAGGGAGGTGTGTGTTTGCATAGCGGTGAGATATTGAGGCGTTGTGAGGTATTTTACGTAAGTGTTAAGAGAGCTGAGGTCCATGAAGGAGAGAATATGGAAGGCTTGGAGAGGGTGACGGAGAGGGAGGGAAGGAGCTTAAGAGAGATGATGTGTTGAAATAGGTGTTGTGAGGCTTGAGGTAATAAAGGAAGAGTAAAAGGATGAGATGATGAGGGAGAGAGAGGAGAGAGAAGAGAGGAAAGGGGAGGAGGAGATATTGGAGAAGAAAATATTGAAGAGGAGCTGCGGAGGAGTTAGAGGAGGGAGGGGAAAGAGATAGAGAGGGAGAAGGGGATAAATAAAAAAAATGGGAAGGTATAGGGAGGTGAGGGAAGGAGACAGAAGAAATGCGAGATGGGAGGGGGAGGCATTGGAGGAGAAACTATCGGAGAGGAGCTGGGGAGGAGTGAGAGGAGGGGAGATGAGACAGAGAGGAAGAACGGAACAGGAAAATAAAAACATGGGGATAGAGGGGGAAGAAATAGGAGGGAGGATAGAGGAAGGACGGGGAAATGAATGGAGAGGGAGAGAAGGGGACAGAAAAATAAACATTGGAGAGTGAGGAAGAAGAAATAGAAGGTTAGACGAAAGAGGGGCAAATAAACAGAGACGAAGAAGAGGATATAAAAAAAGAAAAAACACTGAGGAGGGAGGAAGAAGAAAAATGGGAGAGTAGAGGAAGAAAGGGGAAATGAAGAGAATGATAGAAAAAGAAAGTGAGGAGGGAAGGAAGAAGAAAATAGGAGAGTAGAGGAGGAAAGGGGAAATGAAGAGAGGGAGGAGACGATAGAAAGAAGAAACAATGAGGAGGGAAGGAAGAAGAAAAATGGGAAGGTAGAGGAGGGAGAGGTAAATGAATAGAAGAAGATCTGAAAAACAATGAGAGAGGGAGGAAGAGGAAAAATAGGAAGGTAAAGGAAGGAATAGGAAAATGAATAGAGAAAGAGAAGAGGATAGGGAAAAAGAAACATTGGGGCGGGGATGGAAGGAGAAGAAAGGAAAGTGACCTCACCTCCGAAAATGAATGAAGACGAAGCAGAGGACATGAAAAAAAAGAAAACATTGGGGAGTGGAGTAAGGGAGAAGGAAGGAATGTGACCTCACCTCAACTCCCAACATTAAAGTGACTCTTGAAGAATTCGCAGCTTTCTCTCTCCTGGACTCTGCTTTGCGAAACGACCCCTACTTACTTATCGCCACTTTTTCCCCAGCTCTTTTCCTCCCTTTTCCCCGCCACTCATATCTTTTGTGGAGATTAAAAAGAACACCGAGGAGGGTCACGACAGGCACAATGACCTTCCCAAGTCACTCACGGCGGAGCTTCTGGCGCGAGGAGGACGTCGACTAAGCGAAAGTGGTGACCGTTTTGAGGTCTTGGCGAGATGACGAAACTGAGAGATTATAAAATGGAAAATGGAGATGAGATTGAAACGTGACCTAAGAGACAGAAACGCTTGTAAATCTAAGGACACGCATGAAATGTTGTTGTTACCTGAAACGAATCCATATTTTGAAGTCTTGGTAAGGTGACGAAATTGAGAGATTATAAAATGGAAAATGGATATGAGTCTGAAACGTGACCTGAGACACAGAAGCGCTTGTAAATCTAAGGAAATGCACGAAATGTTGTTGTTACCTGAAACGAATCTATATTTTGAAGTCTTGGTAAGGTGATGAAATTAAGACGTTATAGAAAGGAAAATAGAGATGAGATTGAAACGTGACCTGAGACACAGAAACGCTTGTAAATCTAAAGGAAATGCATGAAATGTCGTAGTTATTACCTGAAACGGGTCTAAAGCTTCATCTGAAACGTATTTAAATGAACTGAAAATGATGAAACAAGCCAATGAAGGTTGAAATGTTTAAAATGGATGAAAACACTTGATACATACTCAAGACAGTGAAAACGAATAACGTAATGCGACGAAAACAAGTGAAACGAACGTAAAATAACTAATCTAACAAATCTAAGTCGAAGAGAAAACACTTGACACATATATAAGAAACAAACAAACAAACAAACAAAAAAACTTACCTAAATAATACAAAATCGACTGAAACATTCTAAGTGAGGAACAACAACAACAACAACAACAATCTAAAATATAAAGTGAAAAAAAAAGAAAAACACTAACGTCAATGCTGCACGGAAAATATAATGAACTGACACGGAAAAAAAAAAAATCCCACCAAAACTAAAACTTGAACGAAAGAAGAAATATAAAAATGCCAATTAACGCAGGGGAGGGAAAAGTCGTGAATGTGTCAAGAAAGAAGGAAAAAGGAAAATAATAGAGAAAATATAATAATAACCGAGGAAATTGATAAACGAA
>NC_066554.1:7091691-7094191 GCF_024679095.1 Eriocheir sinensis
GAAAGGGAAGGGAAGGGAAGGGGAAGGGCAGAGAAGGGCAGAGAAGGGAACGGAAGGGAAGGGAACGGAAGGGAAGAGAAGGGAAGGGAGAGAAGGGGAAGGGAAGAGGAAGGGAAGGGAAGGGAAGGGAAGGGAAGGGAACGAGAGCGAGGATAATGGTAAGGAAGGGAAGGGAAGGGAAGTGAAGAGGAGGGACAGGAAGAGACGGGAAGGGAAAGGAAGCGGGAATAAATGAAGGAAAGGAAAGGGAAGGAAGTGGAAGCGAGATGAAGGGAAGGAAAAGGGAAGTAATGTGAAGAGAAGGAATGGGAAGGGCGAGGAAAGGGAAAGAAGATAAAGCAAAAGGAAGGGAAGGGCGGGAAAGTAAAAGAAAGGTCGAATTAGGAGAAGGGAAGGAAAGAACGAAGAAAAATGAAAAGAAAAGCGAGAGAAAAGGAACAGAAAGGAAAGGGAAGAAGAGGAAAGAGAACCAAAGAAAAAGAAAAGGGAAGAGACGGGGAAGGAAGAAAGATGGAAGGGAGGGGCTGATAACACACACACACACACACACACACACACACACACACACACACAAACACACAGGGGAGGAAATCGGGGACACAAATGAATAAAGTATAGAGACAGATATATGATGCAATGGTAAGACAGACCGACCGACCGACCGACCTATCCCTCCCGACCTTTCGACACACACACACACACACACACACACACACACACACACACACACACACACACACACAGACACACATACAAATGCAAGCCCTTCCCATGATGACCTAAGAATGAAGGGAAAAAAAAATGAGAGAGGAAGGGCAGGAAGGGGAGAAAATGAGAAGGGAAGGGACGGAAGGGAAAGGGAAACGAAAAGAAAGGGATGGGAAGCGAGGAGAAGAGGGGAATAGGAAAGAGAAAGGAAGAGAAGGAAATGGAAACAAAAGGAAGGAAAGAAAATGAGAAGGAAAGGAAAGGAAAGGAAAGGAAAGGGAAACAAAAGGAAGAAAAGAAAGGGGAAGGAAAGCTAGAGGAGAAAATGAGAAGGGAAGGGAAGGAAAGGAAAATAAAGGAAAGGGATGGGAAGCGAGGAGAAGAGACGAATAGGAAAGAGAAAGGAAGAGAAGGAAAGGAAAACAAAGTGAAGAAAAGAGATGGGAAGGGAAACAGAAGGAAAAATTGGAAAGGAAAGGTACAGAAAGGAAAGGGAAGGGAGGAAAAGAGAAGCAAAGGAAAGGGAAGAGAAGGGGAAGGAGGGAAGGGAGGGGCTGCTCATACACACACACACACACACACACACACACACACACACACACACACACACACACACACACACACACACACACACACACACACATAACCGAAGAATGAAAGGGAGACAAAACGATCTGGATTTGCTCTCCTCGGGCGGGTGAGCTCCTGCAATTTGCCTGCCCCCATTCCTTCCCTCTTTTTACCTTCTTTCCCTCTGTTCCCAAAGTTCAGCTGCTCGTCGGTACGTTCATTTTCTTCGCTGTGTGGGTCTCAATCGAGCGTGACCTCTCCCGGTGTACTTAAAAGACTTGGTGCTTAAAAAAAGGGAAGGTTATACAGCGTTCCTGGTACGTTTATGAGCTCTTAAATATGTTTCCAAGACCTTTTTACCGTCATTCTTATTCTTTATGGCTTAATATTTAAAAGACTTGCTGTAGGAAAGGGAAGGTTATTAGAGTTCTTGGGATGTTTATGGGCTTTCAAATATGTTTCTACGACCCTTTTTTTCATCGTTCTTATTCATATTGTTATTACTTTCTACTTTAAGACTTAGTACTTAAAAAAAGGGAGGATTAAATAGCGTTCCTAGTAAGTCCATGGGCTCTTAAACAGGCTTCTAAGACCTTCATATAATCTTTCTTAAACTCTTATTATTGTTATCATTTATGTATCTATTCATCTATTATTTTTTTCACCACCGGGTTCAAATGAGAGCCTAGTTTTCATCACGCTTTCTTGAGGCGGGAGGTGGGGGGTGGGGGGTGAGGGGTGGGGGTTAGAAGGGGTAACTTAGATAGTGTTGTGAGGCGTTATCATTAATGTGCCGGTGCTTAAAAGAGGCCTCAGGGTGTGGTGATGAGGTAGAAGGGAGAAGAGGGGGACGAGAAAGAAGAGGGGAAGGGAAGCGAAGGAGAGGAAAGGGAAGGCAATGCATGGAATGAGAAGGGAAACGAAGGAGTAGAAAACGGGAAGAGAAACACAAGAAAAGTAAAGGAAATGGAAGGGAATGGAAGGAAAGGAAAGGAAAGGAAAGGGAAGGGAAGCGAGGGGAAGAGAAGATCAGGAAAGGGAAGAGAGGGGGAAGGAAGGTGGGAATTATTGAAGCGAAGGAGAAGAAGGGGAAGGCAATGCATGGAATGAGAAGGGAAACGAAGAAGAAGAAAATGAGAAGAGAAAAAAAAGGAAAAGGAAAGGGAAGGGAAAGGAAGGGAAAAGAAGCTCAGGATAGAGAAGAGAGGAGGAAGGAAGGTGG
>NC_066554.1:7096691-7204191 GCF_024679095.1 Eriocheir sinensis
CTTAGGGGCGGGTAAGGGAAGGGCGGGGAAGGAATCCGTAACTGTTATACGCCAACCTTACGACATCACCACCCCTTCCCCTTCCTCCTCATCCCCTGCATCCTCGACCCCTTCCTTTCCTCACTTCTCTCTCCTTCCGCTTACTCTGCGCCCCGTACACTATAATTTCCATCTCACCTCCTTCCCTGCACTTCCTCGCCTCTCTCACCCTTTCTCTATCCCTCCTTCCTTTTCCTTCTCCCTTTCCACCCCATCCCTTTTCCTTCCTCTGCATCTCATTCTTCATATTCTGCATCTTCTTAACTTTTCCCATTTTTCCTTCCTTGCTTTTCTTCGGCTCTCTCTCTTTCTCTATTCCTCCTTTTCTCCTTTCTCATCCCTTCCAACCTCTTCTGATCCCTTCTCTCTTCCTTTCCCTCCCCTTTCTCTGTACCCCCAACTCTATCAACTCCTTTTCACCTTTATCTCCTTCTCCCTGTTCTTCTTCATCTCTCTCCTTCCCTTTCCATCCTCTGTATTCTCTTCCCCTCATTTCCTTCTTTCCTTTCCTTCCCCCTTCTCTCCCCTTCCCCTTTCATCTTCTTCATACTTTTCTTCCTCCATCTTTGCTCCTTTTCTCCCTTCCTCCATCCTTCCTTCCTTCCCCTTCGTCTGCATCACCTCCCTTCTCTTCCCTTCATTCATTTCCATTCGTCGTGCGTCTCGGCGGTCAAGTTGGTTCCGTCAGCTTAGCGTCGACGTAAGAGTGAACGCAGGACGGAGATCTTGCTTCTTTTTTTGGCCACAGTTCCCCCGCGGCCTGGTGTGATGTCTGCGGTTTTGCGGTCGTCTGTCTGTCTGTCTGTCTCTCCGTCTGCTGGATGCTGTGATGTCTGTGTTACTGCTGCGGTTAATTTTCTTTTACTATTTATATACCTTTTTCAAGTTTGTTTTATCTGTCCAGTTTTTCTATTTTTATATATTTTTCATTTTCTCTGCTTTTTTTTCAGGTCTTTTCACAAATTTTCACTGCCTATATAATTTTCTTTCAGTTTTTCTTCCACTTTTTCATTTTTCTTTTCGTTTTGCTTTTGTTTCGTGTTCATCAATTGGGTGATGTTAATTTTACCTATATAATATTCTTTCTTTTTTATTAATTTTTTAGTTGTTATTTATTATTATTTTCTTTCCAGTTTTTCACTAAGTAAGATTTTTCATTAACTCTTTCATTTCGTTTTCATTCTCTTGGTTTCGTGTCTTTTCACTAACTATTTAATTTTTTTCAAGTTTCCTTTAATTTTGTTGCCATTTTATTTGTTTTGTATCTTTTTTCACTATTTATTTATTTATTTGTTTATTTATTTTTATTTAATTTTGTCTTCATTTTCTTTGTTTCGTGTCTATTTCACTACCTATATATTATTTTCATTTATTTTCTTCCATTTTGTTTTAATTCTTTTGCTTAGTCTCCTTTTTTGGGATTATCTGATGACTCTTTTTCCCCAGTTCTTTATTTTTTTTCGTGGTGTGTCTTTTGAAAGTATCACGGGGAGGCCTTGACGTGCGTGGCTGGAGGGCGTGTCACCGGCTGAGGGAGGGAGGGAGGGAAGGGAGGAAGGATGGAGAGAAGGGAGGGAATGATGAGAGGAAAGCGAGGTCTATAGAGGGATGGGCCAGCGGAAGAGAGAGACATTAGTTCATTTCTCCTCATTCATCTTACTTATCTTATTTTATCTCTTATTTATTTTTCGTATTTACTCTTATTTATCTGTTGTGATTCTGCTGGTTATCTTCTGCCCGTTTGAGCTATATGTGTGTCACGGTGGTGGAGGAAGGCTGTTGTTGATATTGTTGTTGTTGTTGTTGTTGTTGTTGGTGGTGGTGGTGGTGGTGGTGGTGTTGGTGTTGGTGTTGGTGTTGGTATTGGTGTTGGTGGTTGTGGTGTTGTTGTTGGTGGTGGTGGTGATAGGGGAGGAAGACTAAAGGAAGGGAAAAGGGGAAGAAAGAGTAGGGTGTTGATGAAAGGAAGGAGGACAGGAAGGGAAATCTTGTTCTTCGTAAATTGAAGTAACTATATTAGGTCTGTGAAGGACGTAATACAACACTCGATATCCGACTCGTGACGTGGATAGAAATATTACCTTTTATCTGTCTGTCAATATGTCTGCGTGTGTGTGTCCCTGTGTGTTGCTTTCTTCGTATGTGTCCATCAAGCCGTTCCTACTAACTGCATGTGTCTTTTTTTCTATCTCCCATTCTTAATTACGTCTATTTAGCTGTCTATTAATGGCCACTTTACTCTATTCAGGAGCAGTAAGTAGCGGGCTTTTTCATTATTATTATTATTATTTTTTTTTTTTACGCCCTTGCACTGTCTCCTCTGCTATACCTACCTATATCTATCAATCTATCTATCTGTCTGTCTGTCTGTCCGTCTATGTATCTATCTACTAGTTTTTCTACACACCTGCTCTCTCAATTATCAATCAAAAACTCTCTATTGCATCTATTAGTCAATTAATTTTTCAGTCAGTCAGTATGTCAGTCAATTAACCTTGATTCTACATCCTGCTTGATATATGTCTTCGGTGTGTGTGTGTGTGTGTGTGTGTGTGTGTGTGTGTGTGTGTGTGTGTGTGTGTGTGTGTGTGTGTCGCCAGGTTCTAGTCATTAATATCTCTACCTTTGTTTAGATTACTTTCATTCTCCTATTTTTTTTTACTAATTATTAACATGTTATCTATGAAATATTTAGGCCAATGAGGAGAAAGGGGGAAAAAACACACACAAAGATTACGATGACAACAACAACAACAACAACAACAACAACAACAACAACAACGGTAATTAGAAGAACATCAAGAGTAAATTCATTATCATCACCTTCTTCCTCTGTCTCATCATTAAAATCATTATCAACAACAATAACAAAAGTTGCAAGGGTAACGATCACTGCCAAACGAATAAAAACAAACAACAACAACAACAACAACAACAATTAGAACATCAAAAGCAAAATCATTATCGTCATCATTATTATCACCTTCATTCTCCTCCTCATCATCGTCATCACCAATAGCAACAACAAAATCAGCAAAGTCAACGATCACCACTAAACAAACAAACAAGCAAGCAAACAAAAACAACTCACTTAGCCTGATCACTGAGTCTATAAAGCATCAATAAGTTAATAAAAGTCAAGTGTGTCTAATTACAGAGCTCCGTGATGCATTTTACGAGGCTGCTTTATCGATCACCTGCGCTATTAATCAAGACACATTTAAATAGTATAATTCACATCTAAGTATCTTGATCTGTTTTTCTCTTTCTCTGCAGCAGAAAGGGAAGACTGACTGACTGGCACAATATACACGTCTTTTTTTTCTTTTTTTTTTGCATGAGAGGAGAGAGTCAGTGATAAAAGACCTAAAAGAACAAGAAAAATAACAGAAAAATATAACAAACAGGGAAAAAAATAACGGGAAAAAATAACCAACAGGAAAAAAAACTACTAACAAAAAACCTACCAAAAAATAACGGAAAAAAATAACGAAGAGGAAAAAATAACCATAGGAAAAAAATAACTAACAGGAAAAAAGAAATAACAGAAAAAAAGAAGTAACAGGGAAAACGTAACAGAAAAAAATGACTAACGGTAAAAAGAACAAAGGGGAAAACAAACCACAAAGCAGATTACGTGTCTTTACCAAGTTCTCTGTCACAAAGGAAGCAAAGACCACCTGGCGTTATGTACACACGAAGACCAAGAGTGAACGTGAATGTGTGTGGGAAGGAGGGGACGGGGGAAAGGGAAGGGGAAGAAGGGGAACGAGAGGGAGAGAGGGGAGGGAGGAGGAGGAAGGGGATGGACGAATGAAGGGAAAGGGGAGGAGGAGGAAGGGGAGGGAGCAAGGGGGATGATAAAAGGAGAAGGTGAGAAAGGAAAGGGGAAGGGGAGGAAAGAAAGGGGAAGGTGAGGAAGGAAGTGGAAAGGGATGAAGAAAGGGGAAGGGGAGGGATGAAGAAAGGGGAAGGGGAGGAATGAAGGGGAAAGAAAGGGAGGTAGGGGAGAGAGCAAGGGAGAGGATAAAAGGGGAAGGGGAGGAAGAAAAGGGGAAGGGGAGGAGACAAGGAAGGTAGGGGATTGAAAGGGAGGCAAGGGAAGGGGAAAGAGATATGGGGAAGGAGAAAGGGGAGGAAGGAAGGGGAAGGGAAGTGGAAGGAGGAAGAGGGAAGGCGAGAGAGGATGAGCATCACCGCCACAGATCAATAACCTCTGCATTAATGTGTAAAGACGAAGTAAAAATAAAACACACTGATATCACCTACATGAACCTTCTTTTTAGGATTGGGATAAGAAGAAACAAAAGACTAATAAGAACGTATATGACTAGCCAAGGAAAATGAACGCAGTGGAGAACGGGAATATAATGAGGTTAATGCTACAGAAAGACCTACAACCTAACCTCTCTGCTAGCGAATGCACATATAAGAAAAAAAAGGAAAACAATAAGACCGAATATGACAAGCAAAACAGAAATGACCCAACAGGAGAACGGGGGGATAATGAGGTCAAACATTACAGAAAGACCGATAACCTAACCTCTCTGAATAACTTTGGAGGAAAAAGAATGAAAAAAAAAAAGACCAATAAGAACATGAGAGACAAGACGGAAACGACACTCAGAAGAACGCGAGAGTAATGAGGTTAGCGCTACAGAAAGATCGATAACCTCTCCGCTGCGTGATCATTAGCGGGCTGGATAGGCGGGTCGGGCGGGGTCGGGAGCGGCGGCGGCGGGCGGGCAAGAAGAGAGGGCCGCGGCTTGGAGGGCGGGGCGGCGGCGATACGTTAGCTATTTTGCCGTTATTAAATCTGCCCTCATTCCCGCTCCCTCATCAATGCACGTCACTTCTTACAGCGTGGCGGGGCGGGGAGAGGATGGGGTAAGGGACGGGGAGCGTTGACGATGAAGGGAAGGGGATGGTAAGAGGTAATGGGACGGGGGGTGTCGGGGAGTAGAATGAGGATGATGAAGGGGATGAGGAGAGGGAAGGGGACGGACAGAGGGAAGGGAACGGGGCGTGGGAGGATGAAGAGGAAAGGTAAGAGAACGGGGAAGAAGGAAGGGGACGAGAAGGGGAAAAGGATGGGGCAGGAAACGAGACGGGGCAAAGGGAAAGGGGACGGGTAGAGGAAAGGGGACGAGGCAGAGGGGAAGGGGACGAGGCAGAGGGAAGGGGACGGGGAAAAGGAAGGGGAAGGGAAAGGGAAAGATGAAAGGGGGAAAGGAGAGGGTTTGGAAAGAGGTTGGGGTGAGGATGGAAAAGGGAATGGGATGGGGTTGGGCAGAGAGAAGGGGAGGATGAAGAGGAAAAGGAAGAGGACGGGACGGAGGGAAGGGGCAGGAGGTGAAGGGCCTAGGGCTGGGTGTGGTACGACAGACTTCCGCTCTAGTGACGCCGAGAGGTCAAGTTTTAAGAGGTCAGGTCAGTCGGTCAGTTAGTCAGTCAGTTAGTTAGTTGCGGGTGAGTGTGTGAGTGAGAGTGAGACAGTTAATTGGTCAGTTACTCAATTTGTCAGTCAGTCAGTTCCTTAATTTAGTCTCTCCAAGAACATCATTCCTTCTAGCGACTGATAAAACTGATTGCCTGACCGAATGCATGACTGATTTACCTCCATCTCTTAACCCCCATTACAACACAGAACATCTATTATGAGATCAGTTACACATTTGACCCATTAAAGAGACAAACATTACGCGATTCCCTTACACGCCTCAGCCATGACGCGAAGGAAACACGTACGAGACTCAGGTCGGCAATGTCATACGCTTCTAACCCTCACATCAACTAATTCCAAAGGCCGATTTTTTTTTTTTTACAACAAAGGAGACAGCTCAAGGGCACACACAAAAAAGGAAACAATAACAACAATAGGAAATCAGTCGGGTTCCATTGAGTGTTATGGTACAGTAGAAGGGTCAAGCTAACAGAAGAATCACAAAACTACCCCTGGAAATGGCCCAAACTCCTAAGAAAGCCTTGTTAAATGTGTGTGCATGGGCCCCGATATATTTAAGAGTAATGGTCTATGTATCATTAAACATATCGTCGCTCAAGCACAAACACACACATTTGACGTGGCTTTCGTAGGGGTTGTGGGCCATTCCAGGAGGTATTTTTTTTTACCCTGGTGGGAGTCCGACAAGACATCTGTACCATGAACTCTGAAAAACCCTCATGAGAATGCATTTTAGAGGTTTGGAGCATTTGCAAGAGTAGTTTTATGACCCTTTCTGGTAGTTTGACCCTTTTTTTTGGCCTTGAGAAACAGTTGATGTGGGAGTCGGTAGCGGGTAAGAACATCGACCGAGGACCCTCACACCTTCCTACCTGGACCGGTGCATGGAGCGCTGGGAGGTAATTGCAGGTAGACTGTCACGTTCAGCACACAACGTTTACCTGGATGGAGACAAATGATCGTTAAGTCAGAGAAAGGTCACGTCGGGGTCATTAAGAGCTTAACACGAATGACCTGCCTTTTACCTCTATTAACTGCCTCTTGCAAATCTATTGATCTTTCTGTCTTTTTTTTTTTTGCTTATTATTTCTTCCCTTCCTCTATTTTCTTAATATTTACAGTTCTCATTTTTTCCCTTCTAGAATTCATCACTTAACTTATACGTCTATCTTATGGTTCTTTCTTATATATTTTTACTGTTCATTATTCCTTAACTTATTCTTTTATTATTTTCCTTTTTTTTTCCCTTCATGACTATTTTTTTTCTTCCTGTTTCTCCTCCATCACATCGGTTCATTTTTTTTCTTTCCCTTCCCTCCTTTCTTTTCTTCCTTTCCCCCATCCTTGCCTCTCCCTTCTCTTTCCATGGTTTAATTTTCTCTCAATTATTTCCCATTTTCTTCCTAGTTTCTTCTTACCCTTCTCACCCTCTCTCCTTCTTTCGCATCTTCCTCCTCTTCTCCACCTCTTTCTTCCTCTTTGGCTCAATTTCTCCTTTGCTCCATTTTTGTTTATATTTACTTCCTTCCCTTCTCCCTTTCTAGTTTGATTTTATTTCTCTCATTCATTACTTTTTCTTAATTTCCTAGGATTTTTTATTTCCTCTCTCTCTCTCTCTCTCTCTCTCTCTCTCTCTCTCTCTCTCTCTCTCTCTCACACACACACACACACACACACACACACACACACATGCCCCGCCTCGTCATCACCTTGCTCGTCACCATCCAGAGTTCGGTTCGTCGCCCCGCTCGCCCCCTGAACCCCTTCCCTCTGACCCGACCGTGACCTCCCCGGCGAAAGCGTGATCCCCACCCATCCCCTTCCCCTCCCCTCCCCTCCCCTTCCCTCCTGCCCATTCACCTCCTCTCCTCTGAAACAGATGCCTCGCCAGGGTAGTGTATATGTATTTTGTTTTTTTTTAACTGCGCGGTTACTGCCCTCTTCTTTCTTTTCCCTTCCCCTGCAATCCCCTTCTCCTTACCCTGTCTCTCTTAACATTGCTACATCCCATTCTCTCCCACTGCCTACCTCCCACCTCCTTCACTATCTCCCATTCACTCCCATTTTCTTCCATTCTCTCCCATTCTCCCTTTCTTGCCTTCCCTAACCTCCCTATTTCCCATTCTCCCTCCCCCATCCCCTTCCATGCCTCTTCTAACCTTCCTATTTCCCATTTTCCTTTCCCTTTCCTCTGCCCCTGTCTCTACGAACACTCCTCCCATTCCCATTTTCCACCTCTTTCCTTCTCTCCCTTTCCCTTACCAGCTTCCTTCCATCATCCTCTGGTTCAATACAACTCCCACCGCACCCCATTCCCATGTACAGCAAAAGGGTAGAGGCAAGGCAAAAGGCGGGAAGCTTGCGTGTGGGCGGGCGGGCGTGTGGGCGTGGCGTTAACAGGAAAGAGGAAAATAAAAAGCCACTGAGTAAAAAAAAAAAAAAAAAAATGAGGAGGTGGAAAAAAGGAATAAAAAGACGAGTATGGAAAATGAAAGAGAATGAGAAGTGGAATAAAAAAACGAGTATAAGAAATGAATAAATGATGGAAAATGGAATAAAAAGGACATAAAAGATGAAAGACGGAGAAAGGAGGACTTGAAAAAAACCGAGTATAGGAAATGAAGAAACGATGGAAAAGTGGGATGAAATTGGGCGTTCCCGATGTGTCCTAAAAATAAAATAAGTTTAAAGGAAAAAATAAATTGAAGGGAAAATGAAAAAAGAGCGAGTAAAAGAGTTGTAAAAAAAGATGTAACGTTTCTGGTGCATTTACGAGAGAGAGAGAGAGAGAGAGAGAGAGAGAGAGAGAGAGAGAGAGAGAGAGAGAGAGAGAGAGAGAGAATAGAGAATAGATAGAAACAGACAGACAGACAGACACAATCGATTACCTAACAGACTTCATCATCGACTCGAATTATTTACAAACTCCTTCATCACGTCCGCTCTATACACACACACACACACACACTCACACACACACACACACACACACACACACACACACACACACTCTCTCACACACACACACACACACACACACACACACACACACACACACACGGTCACGAACATCTCCATTCCCCCCGCCCTGACTGTCGTAACGGCCCGCCTGACACCGAGGCACGAGATATCTGCTGTTTCTGGCGTTTATACTTTGGCCTTTCTGTCGTTTATATTCCGTGACGAAGACGAAGGAGACACACGAGGGGGTGGACTTGGAGGAGGCGAGGAAAAAAGGAGGAGGAGGAGGAGGAGGAGGAAGGAAGGAAGGAAAAGCTGGTGGGGAGAGGAGTGTATGAAGGACGTAAGAAAGAAGACAGAAAAGAAGACAAGAGACAGAAAAAGGAAAGAAAAAGGGAGGAGCTGGTGTAGGAAGGAAAGAAGGAATGTGACGATGGGGAGTGAATGAAGGATGAAAGAAGGAATGAAGAGGAGAAGACGAAGACGTGGTAAAGAGAATGAGGTCTTGAAGGAAGCGATAAAGAAGGAGGAGGTAAGGGAAGGAAGGAAGAACATGTAAGGATTGAAAGACGATGGAGATAAAACAGACGCAGAAGACAGTAAAGGGAATGAGAGCCTGAAGGAAGGGATAAGAAAGGAGGCGGTCAGGAAGGAGGGAAGAAAGAGCTGGTAAAGAGAGAAGTGAAGGAAGCATGAAAGAAGGAGCGAAGGAGGAGATGGAACAGACGCAGGAGACGGTAAGGAGAATGCGGATAAAGGAGAAGCTGGCGAGGGATGGAAAGAAGGAGAGGTTAAGAGAGGAGTGAAGCAAGGAAGAAAAAAGAAATGAAGGAGAGACACAAAATACTCGTAAAGTCTTGCATCTCAAAACACTTACATTGGGCAATCCTTCGTGTGTTACAAGGGAGCACACCTTAAGCACACACAATCTTCCTCTAATATATTCTTTACAAAATAATATTGCTCGCTCGATACTTTAATAATGCACCCGCTGGCACCCGCCCAAGAAGACTCGCGTGTCCCTTAACATAGAGAGTGAGTAGTATTTATTTTAGTTTTTATTTTATCCATTTGTTACATTGGAGAGAGAGAGAGAGAGGAAAGACAGACAGAAAGACAGACAGACACACATATACAGGCAGACAGATAGATAAACAAGCAAACACAGACATAAGATAGTCATGTATAAAAACAGACAAAAAAAAGAGAAAAAGAAAAAAAAGAAAGAAAACAATCAATCATAAAACATCGCCACAAACACAACCTACTTTCGATTATTCCTTCACCTGTCCAATCAAACCCCACCCCCACCCACCCCATTCACCTGTCGGGGCCGCGGGCAGAAGCGTGAGTAAGCCGCGGTTTTCCTGGCGTTCAAAGGAGCCGCGGCGACACCCGAACCCGAGGCCACAATGAGTCGCTTAAAAGGGGGTGGATCCATATCACTCACTCCCCATATAACCTTCTTCTTGAGCCCCCCTTCAACCCCCCCCCCCCTGCTCCCTTCCCTTCCCTTTCCCTTCACTCTTCCCCTACCGTGGCTCTTCCTCCCTTCCTTCCGCTCTACTACCCATTCTTATATCAGTGACTTCTACGGTTTTTTCTTCCCTTTTCTTACCTTTATACTTTCTGCTCTTCCCCTTTCCCTTTCCGTTTGCTATAGTCTTCCCTTTCTTCAACGTTCTCTTTTACCTTCTCATTTTCACTCCCTCCCAGCTGACCACATCCTATTCTCCTCTTCTTCCCCTTTCTCTCCCTCTATCCTTCCCTTCTCTCCCCTTTCTGTTCCATTCTTCCCTATCCTGACTTCCCTTCACTCCACACCACGTCCTTCTCATCCTTCTTTTCGTTTTTCCTCCATCCCTTGCTTTATCCTTCTCCTTCCTCCCTCCTCCCCTTCGATCCTTTCCTTCCTTCTCTTTCCTCCCTTCTGCTCTATTCTCCTCCATCATTCATTACCTTCCATCCTGCCTTTCATTCATTTTACTGTTTTTTTTTCTTTTAGACTAACACACCAGACATTCACTCCTCTCCCTTTCCCCCCTCCCCCCTCCGCTGCTCCCCCCCCCCCTTTCACACTCTTCTTACACCCTCATCGTGAAAGGCGGCCATGAGAGCTTAAAAAGAAGTCACGTTTTTAGTAGCAATAAATTTCACAGCGATATGACTGACCTAACCTGTTCTCTTATGAATACCTGATGTGTTACTCTTGTTGTCGTTGTTGCTGTTGTTGTTGCTGTTGTTGTTGTTGTTGGTGGTGGTGGTGGTGGTGGGGGTGGTATGTTCACTGCTGTTTATTACTACTACTACTACTACTACTACCACTACTACTACTACTACTACTACTTACTGTTTTCTTATACGTATTTTCCTTTTGTCGTCACCGATGATCGTACTGATACACACGGTCTCGCACACACACACACACACACACACACACACACACACACACACACTCAACCTCCTTCTTCTTCGTCAAGGTCAAAGCTCAACGGCCTTAAGCACCCCGTGACCCGACTCCTACGTACACACACACACACACACACACACACACACACACACACACACGCACGTTGGATTGGGAGCAGGTCACTTGATGCTGCCTTACACACACAGATAAACAAATAGACGGATAGATGAAGGTAGACAGGTAAACAGATAGACAGATGCATAGATAAAAAGACAGACAGATGGTTGGATGCAAACATTTACTGACCTCAGCAGCATCACAAAACATCACATCTTTCATCATCATATACGCTAAGCCGAGTCTGCATTCTTCTAATTATAAGTCTACTTCATCCACATATTATTTTAACCTCTTTACCTTTGCAGATGTCTTTTTCAACGTCTGTCACTGCCCCTTCTGGCGTGTGGGTCTTTAATGGCGCAGCGTCCCTCCAATTAACAGCCCACTGCAGCCACATCATTTTTTATCCTCTCGCTAATGCAGGTGTCCTTTGAGGCGTCCATCATCGCCTCGTCCTTTGTGTGCGTGCAACGGTCCGCTGGGCAGGTAGGCTTCGAGGCCCCCCGCCCGTCACCGGCAAGGTTAAGGCTTCATTGTGTCCACCGGCGGGCTGTGAGGGGCCACGCCGCCTGTCACACGCCCTAGACACGAGGCGACACAATAGGCGGCGCTGAAGGCTGCTGTGTCGCTGAGGGAGTTGTGGGTCTATAGGCGAGGGTAAGGTCCTGAAGAAGTGTCTCTTCAATGGGGGTCTTACGTGTCTCGTCTTTTGTTATTATGTTTTCCTTTCTCGATTTCATGAGGTTCTTTTTTACACTAAAGGAGCCAGGTCATGAGCCAAGCGAATGTATATGTAACAAAATAAGAAAGTGCTGGAAAAGATGCTGCTCCAATAAAGCTGATAAAAAATACGAAAAACAGAGAATAGCAGTTTAGTTTAAAGGGTGTTCTGATACTTGTCTCTTCTATTTCAATGCTCCAGCAGTGTCTCATTAGTACCTCCGTGAACAGGTATCTAAAAACGAGGGTAATGTAACGTTGTTTAGGAACGAATTGGTTATCGAACACCGCAACAATACACTATCTCAGTATCTCGTAAAAGAGTAGCTTCCAAATTAAATCTATGTAATTATGCCTAACTGTATAACACGCTGATCAAATGAATACCTTGATCAACTAGAAAAACAATATACACTATCTCAGTATCTCGTAAAAAGTAGCTTCCAAATTAACTCTATGTAATTATGCCTAACTGTATAACACGCTGATCAAATGAATACCTTGATCAACTAGAAAAACAATATACACTATCTCAGTATCTCGTAAAAAGTAGCTTCCAAATTAAATCTATGTAATTATGCCTAACTGTATAACACGCTGATCAACTAGAAAACAAGAATGAGTCTCCCTGTGCCCGTGAATGTTGTGGGATCGTGCACACCGTATACCCTACACATCCTTGATCTAGTTTCTTGCCGTTTCCACGAGAAAATATGAAAACCAGTGGAAGAAATAATTAAAGTTTCAAGGTTCAGACTCAAGTGACTCTTAAATCTGTAAAAACACTCACGCCGCGCCGCCGAGGCCACCGCGGCGAGTTTCTTTCCCACCTCGGCGGCCGCGAAACCAAAGCGTGCGGCCTAAACCTTGCCTTTCCTGAGCCCTTCACAGCGCCGCCCCGTCAGCAGCACTTCAAGAAACACTGACAGATTCAATTTCACGAAGACGGAGGATTCGGACTTACTGTTTTTCTTTGCACTAACTTGACTGACCTTCCGTTTTCTCAGCTATTCCCTACCTCACCTACAACACCTCAAGAAACACCGACAGATTCAATTTCACGAAGAAGGAGAACATCGGCTTACTGTTTCTATTTGCAGTAACTCGACATATAACTAATTGAAAAGCCATATTGCTCTCTCTTCGCCCTTGAGTTCGAGTTCCATGTACACCCTTCCAAGAAACATTGTCAGATTTAATTTTATAAAGGAAGGAGGATAATGGCTTACTGTTTTTATTGCACCGTCGTGACTGATAACTAATTGAAAAGTCATACCGCTTTTTTTTCGTCCTTGAGTTCAGAGTCCCACGTGATTTTACCTGCCCTGATGCACCAACAGGTATTCCTCTCTCCTCTTAACGTAAATGAATGGGAGACAGGAAAGAAACACGTCTCGACTCCCAGATAACAAGACAGGTATTGGCCAGGTTGGGAACTTGTATACGGATTTCCTGACGCCTTGTTAACGAACCTTCTACACACGCACACGCACACACACACAAACACACAAACACACACACACACACACACACACACACACACACACACACACCAGGAAAAATTCTTCGGCCGTGACATGACTGCAGACGGAAATACTTTTATTCACGGAGGCGCACAGAGCATGTAATTATGACGCCAGGTGCCCCAGGTGAGTACTAAACAGCAGGAGGAGGAAGCAGAGGAGGAGGAGGAGGAGGAGGAGGAGGAGGAGGAGGAGGAGGGACAGGATGTAGGTATGTATGTATAATTATCAAAGGTCTACGTTCTTTTTTTTTGTTGTGGGTTCATTCTATGCAAATTAATGACCTGTGTGTGTGTGTGTGTGTGTGTGTGTGTGTGTGTGTGTGTGTGTGTGTGTGTGTGTGTGTGTGTGTTGCGTCACGCTGGTACGGTTAACTGGCTTATGTGTGTGTATGTATGTATGTCGGTATGTGTGTGTGTGTGGGGGGGGGGCTGCGTGTCTCATTAGCATGTTTCGAGGGCGGCAGAGGACCGGGGTCATGGGGAGGCGGGCAGGGGGGGAGGGGTCAAAGGGGGGTCGGATTTTCGGGCAGGTGTCGCGGGTTCAAGGTGAGGTTGGCGGCGATATGCGTCTTGGATTATGAGGAGCGCCGGGCTAAGTGGGTCGGCCTCACGCTCTTCTCTACCCGGGTACCGTAAACCCCTCAATTCTTTTAGGGCCATTCTCCCCTCCCCTTCTCCTTCGTCTTCTTCCCGACACCTTCCTCTCCGTTACCTTGCTTTTTTTTTTTTACAGCAAAGGAGACAGCACAAGGGCACACAAAAAAGGAAACGATAAAAAAGCCCGCTACTCGCTGCTCCTGTAAAGAATCCGAAGAGGTGGCCGAAAGAGCAGTCAATTACGTGAGAAGAGGTGTCCTGATGCCTTCTTCTTCTGTTGCTCCTCTCTGTATTTCTTCTGCACTTCTTGCTACTGCTACTACTACTACTGCTGATACTATTTTTTTTATCCTTTTAATGCTTCCGAACTCATTATATCATCTCCCCTAGTTGTTACTGTTGCTGCTACCACTAATCCTGTTTTATTTAATTAATGATCACATCTGTTTCTTATTTTCATTTACCTGCCTTTTATCCTCTTCTCTATCTCCTTTCTTTTCTTTCAAATTTTTTCTTTTATTTTTTCCATCTCTCTTCCTCCCATTCGCTATTCCTTTCTCTTCTCTCCCATCCTCTACTTTCTTTCCACTTCTCTTCTGCCCCTCACTTCTCCTCTCCCTTTCCCTTTCCTCTTACCCTATTCCTTTCCATTCTCTTCCACCCTCAACTTCCCTTCCTTTCTTTACACGTCTCTTCATTCCCTGAGTTTTGTATCCTTGTCCTTTTCCTATTCCTCTCCACTCTCCTCTCCCTTCTATCTTTCCTCCATTCTCTCCCCTTCTCTTCTCCACCCTCCTCCCCATTCCCCCCAGCAGGAATCCCTCGGCCTTTCCCACGGTGAGCGGAAACAAGCAATTTACATTCATGGATGCAAAAATAAACAAACAAAGGGGCGGTTCACGGTGCATCGCGGACCCGCTTCACCTGACGCAAGAAAAGGACATATGCCTACCTGTGTCGTTTGCCAGCGGGTCAGTCAGAGCGGCTTTACGTAAACAAACCTATCCAGAGCCGCGTAAGGGAGGGGAATGGAAGGGGAAAAAAGGTATAGGGAATGAATGGAGGTTTAGCATGTGTGTGTGGGTGGGAGGGGAATGGAACGGGAAAGAAAGGTATAGGGAATGAATGGAGGTTTGGGCAAATGTGTGGTAGTGTATGTTTTTCCAGCGGGCCCAAGTGTCTTTACGTAAACAAACCATGCACTCTATAAGCCGCGTAAGGGAGGGGAATGGAAGAGGAAAAAAGTGGTATAGAGAATGAATTGAGGTTTGTCATATGTGTGTTTGTTTTTAATTTCCATTGCATTTTACTTCGTTGTTTTTCAAGGGTCAGTGCGGCTTTACTTTAAAAAATCCCCTACTCCTATAAGCCACGTAAGGGAGGGGAATGGAAGGGAAAAAAGTGGTATAGAGAATGAATGGAAAGTTGTCTTGTGTGTGTTTGTTTTTGATTTCCATTGCCTTTGTAAATTTTTATATAGTTATTTTTTCCTGTTTGTTTACTGTGACTTTACGTTTATTTGGAGCGTAAAAGAGACATTTGAAGGAGGAACTAAAATTGAATGATAATATGAAGGTGCTCGTCACATCACCAACGTCTACCCTTGTTAAACGTAATGCTCTATACAAGTAAAGAGTTTCACGCAACTTTCGTTCTATATACAAGTCTTGCTCCTTACATCACTTATACTTTTATGAATTATAGTCTTGACACAAATTATGCTCTAAAAACAAGTTAAATTTTTACAGAAGTTATATTTCTCATACAAGATCTATTCATTACACTATTTATACGATTTACGAGTTATATTCCTTACAAGTTATTTTCTTTACACAAATAATACTCTCAATAAAAGCTATATATTTTTTTGCACGCTCAGTACTGTTTAAAATGTTACACTCATTCCACAAGTCAAACTGTTTACAAGATACATTAATTACACAACTCATATTCCCTACTACATATTTTCTTTACACAAATTACACCCTAAAAAAAAAAAAAAAAGTTATATTTTCAACACAAGTCAAACTGTTTTAAAAGTTATACTCCTCACACAAGTCACACTGCTTAGGTTATATATTCCTAACATGTCATACTGTTTATTTAAAAGGTAAAAGTTATGTCCCCTCCACGTGTCACACTTTTTACGCGAGTTACGCCACGCGGCACAGAAAGCCAAATCGGAGGCAGGCAATGTAAGCCGCGCCATGAGGTCAGTCAGGGGTGATCGCCAGAGAGATAGGCAGTGTTACGCTCGCTAGCTCGACCTTGAGTGATTGTCCTGCCACTGTTTATTCTCCTGGACCGCTATGAGAGAGAGAAACAAATTGAGTCCCATTATTATTATTATTATTATTTTTGTGTGTTTGTGTGTTTATTTGTGTTCTCTTTTTAGATAATGTTTGTTTTTCGTGTGTGTGTGTGTGTGTGTGTGTGTGTGTGTGTGTGCTCTGTTTTTTTCTTTTTCTTGTCATAGTCAGCATGTTTTTACTTTTTTTCTTTTTACTTATTATTATTATTATTACTATTATTATTGTTATTACTTTTTTGTTTTGTTTTGGTATTTTTCTTTCTTTTTCTTACTTTTCCTGTCTTTCTCTTCTTCTTCTCCTCCTTCTCCTTCTCCTTTTCCTCCTCCTTATTATTATTATTATTATTATTATTATTATTATTATTATTATTATTATTATTATTGTCCTACATATAAAGTCACTAAAACATTTACATATATATTTTTTGTGTTGTTTCTCAATATTCGACCTCCTTGCTACACACATGAGTACTTTTACGCGCACACACACGCGCGTGCACCCTCTTCCCCTCACACACGTACGCACACACATACACACGAAGATGATATAAAGATAGCAGCGTTAAAAGGGTAATAAATCAACACACACACACACACACACACACACACACACACACACACACACACACACACACACACACACACACACACACACACACACACACACACGCACACACGCACACACACACAGAGAGAAACGAGGCATGTATGAACTCAATGAATGTAGGACGAACACCATCACCTCAATCACCATTTGTTCATCACCACCATCACTACCACCACCACTACCACCACCATCACTACCACAATAATACTAACCTTACCGTCACCACCTTAACCACTACCACCTCTGCCACCACCGCCATCACCATCCCAACCACCATTACTGTCACTCTCACCATAATCATTATCTCTCATCACTATCACCACAGCCACCATAAGAACATAAAACAAATAATAATAATCAGTATGAGAATATCGGAGAAAAAATATTAATGCCGGTCTAAGAATAAAATAACAATGTGATCTTATTTTAATTTCTTCTCATGTTTATTTCTTCAGAGTGAGAGAAAAAAAAATATGGAAGGTAAACGCAAGAACTTGTTTCACGTTAATTACTGTGGCAACACGCACGCTTCTCTTCTCCTTCGCTCCTGACTGACCCTCAAAATAAAAAAAAAGAGAGAGAGCAGAAAAAAAGAGGAGAAGAAATCAGGGAACTTCGATCTCCTCATTTTTTTTTGTAACTCCTCGAAATCAAAGCAAAGTGCTTGGCGGGAATGAGAAAAAAAGGAAACACGAGGATATGAAGGAATGGGAGATAAGAAGGAGACACTGAAGAATGAGAACATGAAGAAAATGAAGACAAAAACATGAAGAAAAAGAAGACAACACGAAGAAAATGAAGACAACACGAATAAAGTGAAAAACAAGAGCAAGAAGAAAATGAAGGGCAAGAACATAAAAAAAGGGGAGACAAAAAAAAAATGAGGACGAAAACAAGTAATAAATGGATTACAAAAACAAGTAAAAGAATGAAAGACAAGAAATAGAAGAAAATATATAACAAGAACAAGAAGAAAAGGGAAGACAAAAACAAAGAATTAGAAGACAAAAAAAGACAATAACAAGAAGCAAAAACATATGAAAGAAAGAAACACGAAAAAATGAAGAAAAAACACACAAGAGAAATAATGAAAAAAAGAAAGAATACACGACAAAACACCTAATAAAAATAAAAGCCAAATAAAATAAAAAAAACAGCTTAAAAAAAAAAAACGAGGGAGAACAAATTAACCTAAAGAAAACGAGACGCAAACACACGAACACACACAAAACAAGGCAACAAAACAAACAAACAAACAAAAAACACTCCTGCAGGTAAGAGAATTTTCACGCCCACCTTGGCACGCCGCGTCGGAGGGGAAACTAAAAAGGAAAGTGGACGGAGCAAGTGGACGAGTCTCGGACATGAAAGGGTCTTGACAGCAACAGCCCACCACGGCCACAGCCAAGGCCCCCGAGACTTTCCCAAGGAGGAGGAGGAGGAGGAGGAGGAGGAGGAGGAGGAGGAACGGAAGGAGGCAAGGCATTCAAGCTGGTCCAGTAAGCTGTTGATACGCCAAAAACAAAAGAGAAGAAGGAGGAGGAGGAAGAAGAGGAGGAGGAGGAGGAGGAGGAGGAGAAGGAGGAGGAGGAAGAGGAGGAAGAGCAAGAGGAGGAGGAACGGAAGGCGGCAAGGCATTCAAGGTGGTCCAGTAGACTGTTGATATGCCAAATATTTACAAAAGAAGAGTAGGAGGAGGAGGAGGAGGAGGAAGAAGAAGAAGAGTTGGAGTAGGAGCAAGAAGAAGAAGAAGAGGAGGAGGAGGACGAAGAGTAGGAGTAGGAGAAGAAGAGAAAGTGGGAGAGGAAAAGGAGGAGGAGAAAGGCAAAACTGAAGGAAAACAAGAACGAGGGAGTGCGAGGGAAAGTGAAGAAAGCAGGGCATGAAGGAGAGTGGGAGAAGAGGAAGGGGGAGAGGAAAAGGAGGAGGAGGAGGAAGGCAAAACTGAAGGAAAACAAGAACGAGGGAGTGCGAGGGAAAGTCATGAAGGCAGGGATTGAAGGAGAGTGGGCGAGAGTGAGTGAGGCAGAAACGAGGGTGAAGGAATGAAGTCAGGCATAATTATAAGCAGGGACGGAGGCACGCAGGGGGGAATGGAAGCATGCAGTTACTTAGACAGAGAGATAAGCTGGGATGTAAGGCAACGAAGATTATTTAGACTATGTTGATGAGAGAATACAGACTAAAACAATACAGGAAAGCAAGGAGATTGACGTTGTGTTATGGGTTAGCGATGCGCTTGACTGAGAGATGGTTAATGGATTTTTTGGGGGTTATAAGTGCTTTAGAATGAGAAATGAGAATAGTGGAAGAACGTCAGAGGAGAGGACAGAAAACGAAAAAAGAAAGATAAAAGATAAAAGATAATAAGAAATGGAATGAGAAACGATGCGAGTTCTAATTTCTGGGCAGGCGATGGATTTACTTGACTGAATGAGCGATAATGGATTTCTTGTTCTAAAGGATTTGGAATGAGAAGAAAAAATATGATAAGAAACAAAGCCATACCTAATATTTTCCTCGCGTGTAAATATAATCAAATACTGAGTGAGGAAAGACAGACAGTTACAATTAGAATTTCAGAGACATATTCTTATCAAATAATTATGCGCCTAAGCACACACGCAGATTTGACAAGGCATTGTTTTTCTGGATATTTTCTCTCATCAACATAGTCTAAATAATCATCATCATCATCATCATCATCATCATTCCTCTCCTCTTACTCCTCCTCCTCCTCCTCCTCCTCCTACAACTACCCCCTCTGTTCCTCTTCCTTCTAATAGATCTTTTATTATTACACTCGTTATTTCCATGGGTAGCTTTATAACTTTAGTGATAGTTTGACGACGTTTTAGTACCACGAACATCAAAACACAGTCATGAGAACCCGATACATCTTCTTTTCGGCCTTTGGAGTTAGTTGATGTGAGAGGTTGAAGCGCTTGAGGATGCGAACTTAAGAAACATATCAAGGCATCTCGTTTTTGCAGTCATTCACAGCTTGTTTTTTTTTCTCCTTCTTTTCTTTTCCTTGTTTTTCCATCCTTACTAGTTTTGCCTTTGGTTGTTCCTCTCCTCCTCCTCCTGGTGAGCCATGGAACGTCATAACAACAAACGCCAAAAACGTGATAAAAAAATGACATAGCGTTGTTTTAAAAAGCCAAAGAATGCGTGGGTATTAAGAACAGTGAAGTGGAGCAAGGAAAGACATAGCCCCAAGACACACAGCGTAACAAAGATATGATACAGCGCTGTTTTAAAAGGCAAGGGTGTGCCGCTACTGAGGCATAACATAATCGAGAGTCATTGCAACCCCGGACACGCTATACCATCACAGGAAGGGACCCAGATACATGACAGCAATGAGAATCGCCCGCCAAGGTATACTGCAAGGCGCTGGAGTGTGATGGTACGATGAAAGGAAAAGCTGCGGTGATTGTAAGGTTCAAATACTACGATGAGATGGACGAAAAGGCATAAACAGTAACAAAGCAGGAAAAAAAAAAAAAAAACATGAAAGAAAAAGTTACGGTGATTCTGATGACGAAAGGAAAAGTTACGGTGATTTTATATACGGTTGAAATACTACGATGAGATGGACGAAAAGGCATAAACAGTAACAAAGCAGGAATATAAAAAAATATAAAAAACATGAAAGAAAAAGTTACGGTGATTCTGATGACGAAAGGAAAAGTTACGGTGATTTTATATACGGTTGAAATACTACGATGAGATGGACGAAAAGGCATAAACAGTAACAAAGCAGGAATAAAAAAAAAAAAACAAAAAAAAAAAACATGAAAGAAAAAGTTACGGTGATTCTGATGACGAAGGGAAAAGTTACGGTTACGGTTGAAATACTACGATGAGATGGACGGAAAGGCATAAACAGTAACAAAGCAACAACAACAACAACAAAAAAAAAAAAAAACGAAAGAAAAAGAGTTACGTTGATTTTGATGTTGAAATATTTGGTTGAGTTGGACGGAAAGACACAAACAACAAAACAAAGAACGAAAGATAAGAAAAGAGAAAGATGAAAAGAACAGGAGGAAGAAGCAGAATCAAAAGTGAAAAGAAAACAAAATAAGTGGGAGAGAGAAAAGAAAAAGAAATCAAGGAAACAAACGAGAAATAAAGAAAAAGTGGAAGAAAGTCAGAGGAGGAAAGGACAAAAAACAACGAAAAAAGAAAGATAAAAGACGAAAAAGATAAACAGAAAAAAGATGTAAAATAAGCAGGATGGAGAAAGCGAAAGAAATCAAGGGAACAAATAAAGAAAAACAATCCAAGGAGGTCAGAGGAAGGAAGAAGGCAGGAGATGAGAAGGAGCAAGAGTAAACAGCGACGAAAACGAAAAGGGCAATTAAAGGAAAAGAGGAGAGAGAGAGAGAGAAAAAAAAGGATGAAAGTAAAAGAATAAAGGACAAAAAATGATGGCAAAGAAATAACGAGTGTAAAAAAAAAAAGTTGTAGTAGAAGAAATAGCAACAGAGGGAGTAGTAATAGGAGGAGGAGGAGGAGGAGGAGGAGGAGAGAAACAACCAAAGACAAAACTAGTAAGGATGAAAACAAGGAAAAGAAAAAAACAAGAAAAAAAACAAGCTGTGAATGACTCCGCAAAAACAAGCTGCCTCTTTAATCGTCCAATCTAAACGCTTCTCTCTCTCTCTCTCTCTCTCTCTCTCTCTCTCTCTCTCTCTCTCTCTCTCTCTCTCTCATCTATTTTTTTTCTTTTTTTGTCTATTATTGTTTTCTTTCAGCTTTTTTCTTGCTCACCTTCTCCATTTGTCTTTTCTTTTAATTTTCCTCCGTTTCTCATTTACTCTTCCTTCTCATTCCCTCTCATTCTTCTCTCCTTTGACCTCCTTTCTCGTATGTTTTCCTTTCCCTGTTTCTCATTTGCCTGATTGATTTCTCTCTCTCTCTCTCTCTCTCTCTCCTACAATTTCTCTTCTTTTTTTCACCATTGCTTCTTGTTCCTCTTTTCCTTGTTTCTGTTCATATTCTTTTTCTTGTTTCTGCTTTTCTTTCCTCTTAACTATTCTTCTTTCTCTCCTCTTATTATTTTTACTATTTTCCTACTTTCCTATTCCCCGTTTCTGCTTCCGTTCCCTTATTTCTTCCCCTCTCCTTCCCTTTCTTTCTCCCTCTCACTCCCTTCATTTCTCTCCTCTTATTATTTTCACTATTTTTCTCCTTTTCATTTCCACTTTTCTGCTTCCGTTCCCTTATTTCTTCCCCCTCTCCTTCTCCTCTCTCTTTCTCCCTCTCCCTTCCTCCCCCTCCGTTCATTTTCCTCCCTACTCACCTCCCGTTAATTAATCTTTCTTTCTTTCTTCCTTATCACCTGTTTTAATTTTCAACCACCACCACCACCACCACCTCCTCCACCTCCTCCTCTTCCTCCTCGCGGTAAAGAAGGAAGCATAAAAGACTGGTTCGCTGGCTGGTTCCTTTCACCGTATGATTTATGTCTGTTTTTAATCCACTGTTTGGGAGACTCGAATCGGGACGGGGTTCGAAGCGAGAGCGAGAGCGAGAGCGAGAGAGAGAGCGAGAGAGAGAGAGAGAGAGAGAGAATGGAGGGGTTGAGCAATGGCGGGTAACAGTGAAGTGAGATGACTCATTAGATTCTCTCTCACTCACAGTACTCACCATCCAAGGTCTCTCTCTCTCTCTCTCTCTCTCTCTCTCTCTCTCTCTCTCTCTCTCTCTCTCTCTCTCTCTTTTCTCACGACCCCGACCTCCCCCTTCCCCTCCCCCTCCTCTAGACTCACCTTATCTCACCTACCTCATTATCTACCCACCTGGTCTACCTGGTTAAGAGAGGCCCATAAGGTACGGATACGTGGGAATATGTATGAGGAGCAGGAGGCGTAGGTAGAGGAGTGAGATGAGAGGGTGAAGGTAGTGGTGGTGGTGGTGGCGGTGGCGGTGGCGTTGGTGGGTTAAAACATCTTCACATTTTTGGTATGCAGGACAAATCTTATCTGCTTATTTGCTTTCCAATCTTCGTACCCACTTCTCTCTCTCTCTCTCTCTCTCTCTCTCTCTCTCTCTCTCTCTCTCTCTCTCTCTCTCTCTCTCTCTCTCAAAGGTTTATTCCGGGTCTGGGTCAAGATATTTTTTTCCTACTGACGCTCCCTCCCGCTCTCTCCTTTCCTTCTTTACTTACCTATTTGCCTACTTATCGAGCTGTTTACCTACCTACCTACCTACTTAAAGACACTCCTCCCCTCTCTCCCCCAACGTCTCCATGCCTACCTATTTCTCTCTCTTCCTACACATTCATTTACAAAAGTTTTCAATCTTCATTCCCGTCAACTCAGTCCTTTTCTATCCCCGTCCTGACAATCCCCCGCTGATGAGGTGTCTTCTGCTTGCACGAAGATATGAATGATTAGGTTGCTCGTATTGGCAATAGTGATGATGTTGATGTGTGTTTTTTTCGGCATAAAGACCAAGGAGTTTACACAATAGTTATAAGGATCAAGGGCTTTATGTGTATAGAAATTAAAAAAAAATATATGCCAGCTCCTATAGACAAAATATCATCATCAGTTCCTATAAAAAAAATCATCTAATATAGAAAATCATCAACAGCTCCTTTGGAGAAATTAAAAGAAATGCCACGAAATTACCTGAGTTCAATTAGATGATAGCGAACAGGTGTTAAAACGTAGGATCTTCAGGTATAGATGACACGGAAATGGTGTTCTCAGAGGTGGTATAACAGTGGTATCAATTCTCGGAAGGGTGTTGTGTGTCTCGTACAGGTAAAGGTACACTTGGATGATTAGATGGACAATATTGAAGAGGAATCGAGTATTGAAATGGGTGTTGAAGTGGGTCATACTGAACAGATATTGAGAATTGAAAGATGTTAGGAAATGTGTGGTACTGAACAGGACGTTGGGGTTAAAAGGAGTCAAGAAATGTATGGTATTAAAAAGTACATTGGTTATTGAAACGTGTTAAGTAATGTGGTATTGAAAAGGTATTGAGGGCTTATATACGTTAGAAAGTAAATCGTTTGGAAAAGGTATTGGTTAATCTGTTAAAACGTGTTAGGAAATGTATGATATTGAATAGGTATTGGGCAATGATTAGCGTTAGGAAGCTGAGCAGGTAGGCAAAGGGTATCAGGGGAGGCCAGGTGAAGGGCTGCAAGAGGGAAGTGTCACGGTCGAAAGGAGAATGGAAAAGGGCAAGTCAGGGCAGGGTAGGTTAAGGGGGGGTGTTCTGATAGGTCATGGGTGGGAGAAGGGGAAGGGGAAGAAGGGAAGGGGAAAGAGAAGGGGAAGGGGATGGGGATGGGAAGAGGAAGGGGAGGAAGGTAAGGGAAGGGAATTACGGTTGTGTTCAAAGATAAGGGAAAAAAAAAAGGGCGTGGGAAGCCGTGAAAGCTGTTGTAGTGTGTGTGTGTGTGTGTGTGTGTGTGTGTGTGTGTGTGTGTGTGTGTGTGTGTGTGTGTGTGTGTGTGTGTGTGGTCATTAGTAACAACACATGACTAGACATAAAAAGGAAAGAAAAAAAGAAAAAATGCTGATGTCCTCGCCATTAGCCTCCCCCCTACGTCGAGAGAGAGAGAGAGAGAGAGAGAGAGAGAGAGAGAGAGAGAGAGAGAGAGAGAGAGAGAGAGAGAGAGAGAGAGAGAGAGAGAGAGAGAGAGAGAACGATGCCTACTCTAGATTAGCCCGAAGAAGCTCCACTCATTCCCTTTCCTCCCTCCTGCCCATTACTTCCTTCGCCTCTTCTGATACCTGTCTATGATTAAGTGGCCGGATAAACACACTCCTCTTCCCCTCCATTCACTCCCTCGCGTCCCGATCCTTGTAACTCCTGATCGCCTTCCTTTATACGGTAAGCGGAGATTGACCGTAGGCTAAACAACAACAAGAACCAAAACAACGACAATAACAACACTTTGGACGCCCGTAATATGGTGACCCTATAGAGAAACTAGAGACAAATTGGATGGGAAATGAGGGATAACAAAAATAACAACAATAACAATAGCAAATAAGACAACAATAAACCATTAAAAACTAACAAAAACAGAAAAAAACAATAACAAGAAAAAAACGATAACAAGACAATAACAGATCAAAATAAGACAAAAACAAACACGAAACAAAAACAAATAAACCAATAAAAACAAAATAACAAAAACAATAGAATAATAACAACAATAACAAAGAAATAAGCCAGTAAAATGACGCTCCTACAAAGAAAACGAGAGAGACCAATGGGAAACTCACGTGATTGGCTGTTGCTCGTAATACGGCAGGTGAAAGGGGCGGGGCTTAATCGCCATGTTAGTGTAAACGGAATTCTAATGTGCGACACTTTATCTTGTATGAAGCGAAAAAATAAACGATCGTAAGAGTGTTGAGATAAGAGAGGATCAAAATAAAGATACTCAAGGTTGAAATATGAAAGGATTGAGATCTTCATTAAGTTTTCACGTGTAACGCTTTTTTCTTACTCTTTCAATCTACACCATTTTCTTTCTTTTTTGTTGCTTCTACTATCACCACCACCATCACCATCATCATCACCACAACATCAACCGTCATTCTACCACCATTAACACCATCACCACCACTACGAAAAGCGTCTTCATCACCACACCATTATCAGACCACACCACATCACCGCACCACCACCACAAAACCAACCACCACCACTTTTAAGTATCACCGTATTCAACATCACTATCACCCCTTTCAAGTGTCCTTTCAAACCCTTATCAAACACCATCCCACTGCAACACACACACACACACACACACACACACACACACACACACACACACTATCCCCCTCTCCGTGCCTTGCCTGAGGTCAGAGAGAACGTCAAGTCAACTACATCTTTCTGAACCCTATTACGAACATGATGTTTTTTTTTACCCATATACTTTCTCTCTCTCTCTCTCTCTCTCTCTCTCTCTCTCTCTCTCTCTCTCTCTCTCTCTGTGTGTGTGTGTGTGTGTGTGTGTGTGTGTTGTCCTCTCCCTGACCTGCTTGCCTGCTCACTGTGGCCTCGAAGCAGTTACTCGACCATGACTACCACTACTACTACTACTACTACTTCTACTACTACTACTTCTCCTGTTACTACCATCACTACAACTGCTGCTACTGCTCTCTCTCTCTCTCTCTCTCTCTCTCTCTCTCTCTCTCTCTCTCTCTCTCTCTCTCTCTCTCTCTCTCTCTCGTTCGGACAGCCTTGAGGACTCAAAATCATGCCCAGCTCCTCATCTTCTTTTGTTTGTTTGTTTTGTTTGTTGTGCGATTAGACCAAACCTAACCTAAGCAAGCCAATCCTATGTAAGCCTTTCCTAACCTAACCTAACTTTACCTTGACAAATCAAACCTAACTAGACCAAACCACACCTAACCAAACCTAAGCAAGCCAGCCCTATGTAAGCCTTTCCTAACCTAACTAACCTAACCTAACCTTGACAAACCAAACCTAACTAGACCAAACCACACCTAACTAAACCTAAGAAAGTCAACCCTTTGTAACCCACTCCAAACCGATTCTAACCTCTGCCAAACCAAACTTAACCTAACCAAACCAAACAGAACCAAGCCAAGCCAAACCTAACCTAACCTAACCTAACCTAACCTAACCTAACCTAACCAAACGGAAAGCAAGTCAACCCTAACCAAACCAAACCAAACCAAACCAAACCAAACCAAGAGCAAGTCAACCCTAACCGAATCAAACCAAACCTCACCTCAGCTCACCTCACCTGGCCCAGCCCTCCACAACCTGCTCACACCTGCTCATTATCGCCTATCGTCGTGTATACAAATTCGGGGCCGGGCTCTCCGCCAACACGACAGCCCCATAGTATCGAGGGCCGTATTTCATCCCTCTTTGGGCCGACTCATTTGCATTTACACAGGCAAGCAGGCAGTGTGTGTGTGTGTGTGTGTGTGTGTGTGTGTGTGTGTGTGTGTGTGTGTGTGTGTGTGTGTGTGTGTGTGTGTGTGTGTGTGTGTGTGTGTGTGTGTGTGTGTGTGTCCTTAAACTCCTGACCGCTTTATGCGTGCGTGTGTTCTGTTTTTTTTTTATTCGTTTTTATTGTGGGTTTGTATTATAGAAGGGGAGAGGACAAGGGGGGAGGGGGGAGGGGAAGGGGGAGGGGAAGGGGGAGGGGGACTGGGGAGGGGGAGGGATAAAATCTTTTGTATATTTCTTTGTTTGTCTGTCTTCGGGTATGACAACAGATGCATAAATAAAAAAAAGATAACTGGCATCGGGTGCATTTGTGTATGTTTGTTTGTTTGTTTGTGTGTGATTGTGTGTGGTGTGGGGCGTTCGTTTGTTGGTGTTTGTTGTGATATGAATGCTTTCCTTCTCTGTATTTTCTTTTTATTTCCTCTCCTTCCTTTCCTTTTTATCTCTTGTTTTTCTTCCTCTTGTTCTTGTTTTTTGTCCTTGTTCTTTTTTCATAATTTTCTTCTTCTTCTTTTTTTCTTTTTCTTTTTCTTTTTCTTCTTCTTCTCCTTCTTCTTCATTTTCCTCCTCTTCATCTTATTGTTTGTCTCTCTCTTAGCGTGGCAGTGAAAGTGACGTCCGATGCACAGTAAAAAAAAAGTAAAGAAAAAAAGCGAAGTAATCTAAGAAGAATCACTGACGTCTCTCTACTTTACTACCACCACCACCACCACCTGTCTTCTCTCACTTATTTTCCTGACCTACCTCACGGCCATTTCCCCTTGAACCACCACCACCACCACCACCACCACTTGCTCCTACTTCTTCAACTCCATATTTTGGGATTTCCTGACCTACCTCACCACCTTATCCTCTTACACCACCACCACCACCACCACCACCTTCAACCCCCTTATTCACTTGACTTACAAACACGCTTTATTATTTTATTTTTATCTCCTCCGTCTGCCCCGCTAAAATGATTGCCTCATGCTCTTCTTCTTCTTCTTCTTCTTCTTCTTCTTCTTTTTATTATCGTTCTTATTCATGTTCCTTCTTTCTTTTTCTTTGTACTCCTACCACTGTCATCTCCTCTTCTTTCTCTTCCTTCTTCTCCTCTTCCTCTTCGTTTTCTTTTCTCACTTCTCTCTCTTTCTGCTTCTGTTTTTCCCTTCTTTCGTCATCTTTCACACCAGTCATCTCTCACTACTACCTCCCCTGCTTCATCTGCTTTCCCTCTTCTTCTTCTTTATCCTTCCAGTTCGTTATTCTTATGTTCCTCTGGCATCTTCTTTTCTCCTACCAGCTCTAACCCTTTCCTAGCGTCTCTCATCCTAGTTTTCCACGTCCTAATTCAGTTCTTTCCCTACTTTCCCCAGCGTCCATTTCCTACTGCTTCTCTTTATCATCCTGCACTCTTTCAACCCCTACTCTTCTACTTCCATCAGCTTCCAGTTTTTCACCTATGTTTCTTACTTCTGTTCCACTTCATCTTTTTCTAACTCCTTCTATTGTCCTTTCTTTTCATCTTCCTTTACCTCCTTAAAATCCTGCTTCTGCTGTTCTTCCACGTCTACTAACTTTTTCTACAACTCTCCTCTTTCAAATTTTCATGTTCCTCTTTTCTCCCCTCCATATTGCTTTTCCTACCTCATTTCTTCACCACCTCCTGCTCCTTGTCTTTCTCCCTCCCCTTGTCTCGCGTGAAAGCCTGTGAATGTTGACCTTGGCTGGGGCGGCCGAGACACCACGCTGGGCAGCCCTCCTTATAGAGCCGCTGCCCCGAGCCTGTTATGCGCCAAACACAGCCAGGCACAGCGATCAGGGGAAGGCACGTCGGCCCTTGTTTGGCGGCCCGGCGAGGTGTGCGTCGGGTTGCATAACGACTCAATGACTGCAAGACTAATTGTGTGGGCAGGGACGGCATGACTCATTGGCTGCCTGTGTGTATGTAAGTGTGTGTCTGTGGAAAGTACGTCTGTCTGAAGGGATGTAGAAACGTTGGGTGAGAGTAAGTGGATGAAGGAGGTAGTATATGGGTGAAGAAATGTCGGGTGAAGGAGTCAACGGGCAATGAAATGTTAGAGGAAAGAGGAAATGGCTGTGTATTGTGGCTAAGTGGGTCAAGAGAATGGATAAGAGAAGAAAAAGGCAAACGATGAATGAATGAATCGGAGTTAAGGGACGAGTAGCAACTGAATAGGTATAACAGTAAATGAGAGTAAATGAATGGGACATGATTAATGGGTGCTTTTTGACTAAATAGTGGATTGCAAGTAAATGGATGAATGGAGGTTGTAAGAGTGAGTAAACCATAAACGGATGAACTACATGTGAGTGAGTGAGAGATCTTTTGCAACAGAATGGATGAGTGTAAATGAGAGTAAATAAATGGGAAACAGAATGATGAATGAACACTTTTTGAGTGATAAGTGGATTACATCTAAATGAATGAATGGAGGTTTTAGGAGTGAGTAAACCATAAACGGATGAACTTCATACATGTGAGTGAGTGAGAGATCTATTGCAACAGAATGGATGAAAAAAAAAAGAGAAAACGAAACTGAATGAACTTGCAAACGGTAACTGGATGAAGTAGGGCGTCGTGCTGATGTGCCTGAATGGCTGAATAGTATGAATGAGTGGACAGGCGGTGAATGGGCGGTGAATTGTGAGTGCGTGAATGGGTGTTTAACGAATGAATGGACGAGCGGTGACTGGGTGGCGGGGACTCCCAAGCGGTTGCGTAAATATCTGTTGGTGTGACACGCCGAGCAATTGAGTGAATGGCAATTGAATGGTTAATCGTCGCCTTTGAAGTAGCGGCTTGAGGGTTAGTTTTGACCTTTGCAGTAAGTGATGACTCAGAGGGTGAAGAACAGCAGTATTAGGGAAGGTGATGTGAGGTAACGAATTGCGACCGAGTACAGGACGATCAAATATTGGAGTTTGGATAAAGGAACTCAAAGAAAAAATATGTTGATTTTACTGGAATGGATTAGAAAAAAAGAAAAGTGAAAGAATTGAAGTGCCTGATGTTCTTAGTAAAAAATTCTGATTGAAGGACGATAAGGTATATATCAGAGTTTGGATATAGGAACGGAAAAAAAAGATGTTAATATTTACTGGAATGGATTAGAAAATATGAAAAAGTGAAAGAATTGAATTACCCGATGTTCTATAGTAAAAAATTCTGATTGAAGGACGATAAGGTATATATTGGAGTTTGGATATAGGAACGGAAAAAAAAAGATGTAAATATTTACTGGAATGAATTAGAAAAGAAGAAAAAGTGAAAGAATTGAATTACCCGATGTTCTATAGTAAAAAATTCTGATTGAAGGACGATAAAGTATTTAGCATTTGTTTGTATGAATTGAAAGAATAATATTAGTTTATATCTTTTGCAAATGATTAAGAAAAGAGCGGAAATAAGTGAATTATCGTCATGTCCTTTAGTGAAATTTTCTGCCTGACTGAAGGACGATCGACTATTTGGCTTAAGCTGGTACGAACTGAAAACGAATATCAGAGTCTGTTTACTGCAAAAGAGTACAAGGAGAAAAAAGAAAAAAAGTGGAGCAAGTGAACTGCCTGACTCTCTACAGTGAAATTTTATGACTGACTGAAGGACAATAGAATACTTGGAGTTAGGTGGCAAGAACTTAAGAAAAATACTAGTTTATATATATATTGCAAATGAGTATGAAGAAAAAAAAAACATCACCTGACTCTATAGTGAAATTTCCCCGCTCGAAAAAAGTGACCTCGAGCAGAAACAGAAATGGAAAGTGGCCTTCTGGGTGGTGCGAAAAAGATTGCCGTTTTATTATTTTTTTTACAGCTAAAAAAACAGCTCAAGGGCAACAAAAAAAAGTAAAAAAAAAAGCCCGCTAATCGCCAATCGCTAATCGCCAAAAGAGAGGTCAATTTTGGGAGGAGAGGGGTCTTGATACGATATATATGTTGTTATGAGGCGGAGGAGCAGCGGCAGCGTCCTAGTTACGGGTCAAGTGTACGGGGAAAAAAACACTACCTGCTTATGCATCAGAAAGCAGCACCCAACTCCATACGTGCTTTTTGTGCAAGGTGAAAACTGCAAAAACATGACGAGGGAAACAATGAAAGCGGTCTTGCTGCTTCTAAACTACTCTTAATTTTTATACATTATTTTTTTTAACACATGAATATTAGCAAGAGGAGGAGAGGGAAGTGGAGAATTAAGAGAGAAAGAGGAAAGGGAGAAGGAGAAGGCTGGAGGGGGAAGGGAGAGGGAAAAGGAGAAAGAGGGGGAGGGGAGAGAGGAGGGAAAACCAGTAGAAAGAGGAGTCTATTGGTGCCGGAATCTATTAGTATACTGCATTATACATGTTTTTTTCTTTTTTAAACACACGAGAGGGAAGTGGAGAATTAGGAGAGAAGGAGAAGGAAAAGGTTGGGGGTAGGAGAGGGAAGAGGAGAAAGAGGGGGAGGGGAGAGAGGAGGGAAAACCAGCAGAAAGAGGAGTCTAATAGTGTCGGAGTCTTTTTTTTCACAATGAAGGAGAAAGCTCAAGGGCACAAAAAAAGGAAACAATAAGAAAAAAAAGCCCGCCACTCGCTGCTCCTAAAAAAAAAGATTCAAAAGAGGTGGACGAAGAGTGAACAGCATTTATAGGCCTCCGCTAGATGCTAAAGATCTTACTAGTATTTGTTTACAGTTCTGTGGCTAGCTTGGCTTTTTAAATTCTATTGGGGGGAAGGAGTTAGCTTACAGCGTTGGATTTCCACAGTTAAACCGACATATTACACGCTCGTTAATAAAAAAAATATAAGAAATCAACAAAGCAAGCTAACTACGCCTTCAGAAACGGGTAAAAAAAAGACAAGTCAGCCACGTTAATGTTGAATCAGGCGCTTGATATCTAGTTATTGGGCAGCGAAAAAAACAACAACAGCAACCCTCTACACTCACTACTTGTATGATAAAAAAAAATAATTTCTACATTCAACCAGCATTCAACCATCATCATAAATCCTTCACAACCTACAATATCTGGCACGGCATGAAAACAACAACTCCACTCTATTTAATATTGCATGATAAAAAAAAGTTACACACAAAAAAAAAATCCAAATCATTTCTACATTCAATAAGTATTTAATCGGCATTTCTAAAACCTTTGCAATCTACAGTCTTGAGAAATGGTATATAAAAACACTCCCCACTAACTACTTGCATGATGAAAAGAAAGTTACACACGCAAGATCCCAATAATTTCACCATTCAATCAGTATTCAGGTAATAGACTAAAAATAACACTTCCATTCAGATCACAGGCCTGCTTCCTGAATGAATCTGGTACTGACTCGTTATCGGGGCGCTGGGGCGGAACATTAAACAGCGCAGTAGAAGAAAAAAAGCTAAGCAAACTGAAGGACGAGCAAAAATATCCCGACAAAAACAAACCTCTCCGCCTCGCCAATGAAGGTCAAGTAGAGATTTTTCTTTGCACTGTGTTTAAGTTTACTCCTCTTTCGGCGTTGCTTTTCTCTCGTCTCTCCCCTCTCCCTCCTTCCCCCTCTCCCCTTCTCCCCTTTCTCTCCTTTCTCCCTCTTTTTCCTCTTCCCTCTCCTTCCCCCCAACGTTTTCCCTCCCCTCCCCTCTCTTTTCCCCCAACGTTTTCCTTCCCCTTCTCCCCTTTCTCTCCCTTTCCTCTCTTTCTCCTCTTTCCTCTCCTTCCCCCCAACCTTTTCCCTCCCCTTCTTCCCCTTCTCTCCCTTTCCCCTCTTTCTCCTCTTCCCTCTCCTTCCCCCCAACAGTTTCCCTCACCTTCTCCACCTTCTCTTTCCTCTCCTGATTCTTCTCTTCCTTCTCCTCCTCATCTTGCTAATATACTTCATTCCGTATTATTCCCCTCCTCCTTCCCTCTACCTCTTCTCCTACGTATATTCCTCTCTCTCCTTCTTTTTCCCCTCCTCTCATCCCTTTTCCTCTCCTCTTCTTCCTACTAATGTTTCCTTTCCTTCTTCGTTCTTCTTCTCTTCCTCCTCCTCTTGATATCCCCTCCTCTTCTTTCTCCTCCTCCTACTAATATCTCCTCCTTTCCCTCTCTTCCTTCCCTCCTTCAAATATTTTCTTTTTTCTTCCTTCTTTTCTACTTCTCCTCCTCTTCCTTCTCATTCTCCTTCTGCATATACTCCCTCCTCTTCTTCTCTCCGCTTCTTCTTCCCCTCTTCCTCCTCGTCATATATTTCTTCTCCTTCATGTTTTCAGAGTGTCTAAGTCGTTTTCTTTCCTCTTTGCCTCTCCTTTAATTTGCTTTTCTTCTCTCGCAAACTTAACGGTTTATTTTTTTCTTCTTCCAGCTATCTTTAATATCTTTTTACTGTTGAGTTTCTATATTAATTTAAGTTTCTTCTCCTTCTTCTTCTTCTTCTTCTTCTTCTTCTTCTTCTTCCGTCGTAGGTGTGATTCGACCGTGGACTTTATCATTTGTCTTTCTTTCCCTCTAGTCCTCCTCCTCCTCCTCCTCCTCCTCCTCCTCCTCCTCTACTGGTCCCAAAGTTGCAGATAAAACACTAGTGGCAAGACTCACTGAAGAGGTTACGACACACACACACACACACACACACACACGTACACACAATGGGGTCATGATCGTGTTCCCCAAGGCGGTAAACTTCCCCCTCGTCATTGTTGTCCCTTTCGTGTTCCAGGGGTCAGCTCTACTCGGAAGGGGGGGGGGGAGGAGGAGGAGGAGGAGGAGGAGGAGGAGAGAGAGAGAGAGAGAGGAGATATTACTTTAAGGTCAATTACTCAGAAGTTAGAAATACAAAATACAACCTAAACACAATCGAAAAGTAAAATAAATAACGATACAAAAACAAATATGAAAACTTATATATCATGAACTTTTACGTTACCCCTCAACTCCTAACCCCCCTCCCATCCCCCTTCCTTCACAAACACACGCACACACACACCCATACAGCGAAGGAAGGCCATCAAGGTATCGAGACACATATTTTCCTCCATAGGTTATTCTTAGTTACTCTCAGAGGCATGAAAGAAATGAATGGAACTTAATACTCTTCTAGGATGCATTTCAACCCTCCAAAATCCACTCCTTTCACGTCTCCACCAGCACCTCACGCCTCCTCCTCCTCCTCCTCCTCCGTCTTCATCTCCACCTTTCTCCCCTCCTACCTTCCCTTCTGCAACCATCCACTAGCTCCCTGCCTTTGCCTTTACTGGAGCGGCGAGTGAATGAGTCTTGCTGCACGGAACGGACGAATAAAAGACTGCGTGAGTGAGGCTTTGCACGCGGGGCCGCTGGAAGGGTGATGCAAGCCGCTGATGAAGGTGGTGGTGAGGAAGGAGGTTGTGGTGTGTGTGTGTGTGTGTGTGTGTGTGTGTGTGTGTGTGTGTGTGTGTATATTTCTATGTGAGTGTAATTATGTGTAGGTGCATTTTTTTTTAGTCTATTCCTATCTGAAGAATGACAGACAAGATGCATTTTACCAATATCTAACACGCGCATTGGAATTTTTTTAACAGTTCCAGCGCCTAAGAAGGAAGGTTGGTGTTGTTCGTGTTATTTTCCTCTTTTTTTATCATGAGGAAGAGGGAAGGTATAGTTCTTAGTCGCCTTCTTTTTCAACAATGGCAAAGATATAGCGCGCAGTTTACACCAAATGAAGAGGAGGAGGAGGATAAGGAGAGGGAGGAAGAAAAGATGGAGTAGGATGAAAAGGAGAAGAACGAGGAGAAGGAGGAAGGTGATAATGATGATGAAGAGGAGGAAGATAAAGAGAGGGAAGAGGAAGAAGAGGACATAAAAAAACGACGAAGAAGACGATGCAGATAACGAAACCTTCACATTCATCTAATTCAAAACAAGACAAGTGCTGGGTCTGGACGGAGGGAGGGAGGGTTCGAGGGGGGAGGGGAAGAGGAAAAGGACAAGGTAAGGGCCCCTCCATCACGCCCTCCGCGCCGCAGGTGTGAGGCCGTACCTGAGGAGGGGATAAGGACGCCCCGAGGACCTCCTGAGATGTTTACACGAGGGAGGCTGAGGATCTCTTCTTAGGCTCTCTCTCTCTCTTCCTCCCACCCCACTTCGAGCCCCCCAAGCCCAGGACGTTATTCCTCACTACGATATTTTTTTCTTACAACAAAGGAGACAGCTCAAGGGCACACAAAAAGGAAACAATAATAAAAAAAGCCCGCTACTCGCTGCTCCTACAAAAAAGAATCAAAAGAGGTGGCCGAAAGAGAGGTCAATTTTGTCTCTTTGTGTTTCATTTTTGGTGTTGATATTTTTTTTGCCATTTTTTTGCTTCTTTTGTAATTTTTTCCTCAATAGCAACCATTTTTTGCTCCCCTTCTTTTTATTCCTCATCATCAGCCATTTTTTTCGTTTCCTTTTGCCATTTTTTCGTTCTTTGTATTTTTTTTCTCACCAACAGACATTTTTTTCCTTCCTTTTGTCATTTTTTTCGTTCCAGCCGCCATATTTTTTGTTTTTTGCTCTATTTTCCTCACCATCAGCCTTTTCTTCGTTCTTTTTCCCTTTTTTTCTCCACAGCAACTATTTTTTTTCCTTTCCTATTGCCTTTTTTTCTTTCCTCAGTAGTCGTCTGTTTTCCTCTCTTTTTCCTTTCAATTTTTTCCTCATCAGCGGCCATGTTTTTTATGTTCTTTTTGCCATTTCTTTCCTCCTCGACAACCAGTTATTTTTTTTCCCACTCCTTCTTCGCCACGAACCAGTTTTTTTATGAGATTCTCCTGGGCGCTCGTAAAATGTTCCGGCTGTCGTGTTTCGGCGGCGTGGCCTTCGTTAATGAGTATAATTGCTGCATTGATTTAGCAACAACAGCAACAGCAACCCTACTTCTAGCCGCCCTGATCATCACCACCACCGCCGCCGCCGCCGCTGCCCCTCTCGTCTCTCCCTTCATTCCTTTTCCACTCCTCGTGTGCTGGCCTCATGCCCTCCTTCCTCTCCTCACCCCTCCCCCTCCTTCCTCTCCCCACACCTTCCCTTCCTCTCCTTCCTGACTCTTCCCCCATCGCTGCCCGTCTCGTCCCTCTCTTCCTTTTCCTCCTCCCGTGTCTTGACCCCTTCCACTACTTCCCCTACTGATCCCTTTCTCT
Source organism: Eriocheir sinensis (assembly GCF_024679095.1). Lineage (NCBI taxonomy): Eukaryota > Metazoa > Arthropoda > Malacostraca > Decapoda > Varunidae > Eriocheir > Eriocheir sinensis. Next base: position 7,132,541 of record NC_066554.1, read on the forward strand.
CCATCTTTTCCTCACCCCTTCCCTCTCGTCTCTCTCTTCTTTTTCCGTTCCTCGTGTCCTGAGCCCTTCCCCTCCTTCCTCTTTTGACCCCTTCCCTTTCCCATCGTCCCTTTTCTTCCTTCCTCTTCCCTCCGCCCCTCACCACACTTCACAACGGTGGGCGTGACCAGCCTTGGATAGTTATGGACGCAGGGGAGCCGCCGACGCCCCTCTCGTCCCTTTCCTTGTTATCGATAAGAAAGTCATACGGCACAAGGGTCCCTCAGGAGGACGCAGGGCCGCCGTTCACTCGGGGCCTCCAGTCCAGTCTCCCCGCGCCGCACCGCGCCCTGCTACTCTGGACTACTGGCTGCGACGTGCGGCCCGCGCGGAATATTGATACGCCTTTTAAGTGATGGCGGTGGAGGGGTGGGGGTGATGGTGGTGGTAGTGGTGGTTCTGAAAGGGTGCTAGTGTTGCTATTGTTATTTTCAATGTTGATGTTGTTGTTAGTGCTGTTGTTGCTGTTGCTGTTACTGCTGTTGTTGTTGGTGGTGGTGCTAACACACTGCCGCCACCCGTCCCGTGCATGGCCAGGGCACCATGCTCGTGGGGGCTCGAGACCTCGTATGTGGGCGCCCCGTGATGGGTCACCGTCTCATGTGTGCCTCGGTGAGCCGCGTCTGGCGGAGGGACACTCTTGGCGGCAGCAGCAGGGCCAGCTAGTTCTACCTCGCCCCTCCCCGCCCCGCCCCGCCCCTTGCCACCCTGCTACAGGAGACAGGGCCCGGGCTTCCGTCGAAACATATCATCCCCCCCACCCCCCCATCCACCCACCCCACCACACAGAGATGCCGCGCGTAAAAAATGACATTGCTGGAATAAGAATTTCTCATTGATATGCTTGATCAAACAGGAACGTCGTCATGAAATTAAGATGAGGTCTTCCGACGAAAATCATATGTTAGCAAAAACCCGCCGCTGGTCCGCGCCGGGCCGCCCGTCGTGCGGCTGACAGACGAGGGGCCGCGGCCCAGGGCGACACGCTGACGGATGGCCGCCGCGTCCGTGGGCCGGAACAAAACACGGAGATAATATATTTTTAACAAGCTGAGATTTACAGTTCAAACAGGTAACTCTGACACGAGAGCTTTCCGATCATTAGGTTGGAGTGTGAAGAGAGTTACGTCGCTATACTGTCGTTTTGTCGTTAGCAACTTATTCAGCAAACCAATGAGTATATATATATATATATATATATATATATATATATATATATATATATATATATATATATATATATATATATATATATATATATATATGTATATATATACATATATATAAGAAACGGCAACTGTTGAGTGCAGCGAGACATTGTGAAACACGCCCTGTTTCTCTGAGCTCACCCACGTAGCGGACTGGCTGGCTGGATGTGTGGCTGGCTAGCTGATGCTGGCTGACAGACTGGCTGATTGGCTGACTAGCTGAATGGGTGACTGGGTGCTGGAGTGATTGGCCGACTGACTAGTGGCTGGCTGACTGACTAGAGGGCTGACTTGTTGACCGGCGGACTGAGTGGCAGTCTGACTTATTGGCTGACTGGCTCGTTGGTTGGCCTGTTGTCCTCAGCCATCACACACACTCCATTCCCTCTCCCTTTCTCTCCCTCCTCTCTTTTTTCTCCCCCTGGTCTAGGCCTTGATCTGTCTCCGTTAATGTGGGGAAAAAAAGGTTAGGTAGGCAGAGCTCTTTGCCGCGGCCCGCCCTGCACGACCCTGCCGCGGCCTGTCATGCGTGGCTCCGATGGCTCCCCTGGCCCTCCCCTGTCACCCTGCTGCCCCTCCACCCCCCCGCCCTCCACCCCTGCCGCCCTCCTCTCCACTATGTCATCTTGGTGTTCCCTCTCTATCACATTCCATAGCCACTCATTTCAGGCAGTCCTTTCCTCCCTTCCACCACCACCACCACCATCTGTACCTTAATCACCTACACCATTAGCCCTCATTAGCCTCACCACCTCCATCAGCACCACCGCCTTGGCCCTCAACACCATTTACATTTATACCGTCACCATCACCATCACCTCACTTCCCGCATCTCCACACTGACTTAATTGTAAAGGAGATGATGATGATAATGGAAGGAGAAGAAGAAGAAAAAGAAGGAGGAGAAGGAGGAGGAGAAGAAAAAGAAGAAGAAGAAAAAGAGGAGGAAGAGGAAGAAGAAGAAGAGGAAGAAGGAGACGAAAGTGGTTAATTGGAACAAGATCAACAACAACAACAACAACAACAACAACAACACATCACGTACACCATCACCACCATCACCACCACCACCACCACCACCTTCGTCCCGGGGTGAAAGGATGGAGTCAATACCATCACCACCACCACTACAACCACCACCACCACCACCACCACTACTGCTGTCCCCTACCCCCCCTACCCCTAACTACCTACCGATACCGTAACTGTACCCATATCCCCCTGACTCCAGCACCCTCAACACCACAATCACCACCACTACCACCATCATCAGTATTACCACCACCATCCTGTCGTCAGCATTACCACTATCACCGCCTTGTTATTACACCACCACCACTATCACCACCATCACCACCACCACCACCACCACCATCTCTCTCTCGTATTGCCATTAATTCTCTCTCGCGATTCATGTTTTTTTTTTTTTTTTTTTAAGTGCAAGTCAAGGTATGTCCATGCACGCAGTAATACCCTAAGTGCATACCTCTGTTGTTCACCTAGTAGGTCCGAGAGAGAGAGAGAGAGAGAGAGAGAGAGAGAGAGAGAGAGAGAGAGACGTACCTACCCTAGATTCTACAAGGTTTCTGGGCATTTAATAAACAGATGTTCTTTTATTGGGCAAACGGACACTTGTTTTTTCCTCAGCATTCCTCGGCCCCGCACACACACACACACACACACACACACACACACACACACACACACACACACGAGTAAGGGCTGGGAGGTCCCGTATACCCGCTACTAAACCGGTTCTGACCCCCTTACCTACCCCCCCCTCCACCCCTTCACCCCCCTTCCACACCGTCATGTCTTCCATTCACCAAATACCACCACTACCACCACCACTACCACCACCGCTGCCAACCATTTCATTCTTAAAGTTACGCCCTGGAGTTGCCGCGTTCCGAAAACAAAAAATAAAACAAATACGAACTGACTTTTTACATATATGGACCACTCGCTTCCCTTTCCGTCTAACCTCCTCAAGCACTCTTTTTAAGCAGGTAGCGAGTGGCTCAGAGTCCCTTTTCCGTGCCCTTGGAGTACTCGAGTGGCTGGAGTAGCACCGCCTCACCTCTCGTAGCGTGTGCGTGTGCGTGTGTGCGTGTGTGTGTGTGTGTGTGTGTGTGTGTGTCGCGTAATACCGCTGAACGCTGGCAACCCTCGTGGCCTCGCTTAACTATGAATGGACCCGGAGAAACAGGGTCTTGTTCGGCTTCTGTCTCCGGCCACGTCCTTATACAGATACCAGAGTACTCGAGGGGTCCGGGCACGAGGGCACACCTGACGCGCGGGGCTCCAGGTGTCGCCCAAGCAGGCATCACGGCGACAGGTAGACGGAGTGGGGTATTTACCGTCCTCATTCAGGTGTTTTGTTTGAGCGGGCAGGTGCAAGGCAGGTGGAACGCTTTTCAGTCCTGGCTACTCGGTCACACATGGACAGGCACACTTCTCCCTCCCTTCCTCTCTCCCTCTCTACCTCCCTCTTCTCCCTTTCTCTCTCCCTCCCTCCCACGCAGACGAGGCCGTAGGAGTAAATTTAAAGTCACACAGCTTATACTTTCATTTTTAATCGCCCTCCAGCCCTCCTTCCCTCCCTCGACCCTGTCCCTCCTCCTTACTCCCTCTCTCGTCTTCTCCCCTGTCTCCCCCTCTCTCTCTCCATCCCTCCTTACCTCCCTCTCCGAGTAAATAATTTGTTTAGCAATAGACACACACACACACACACACACACACACACACACACACACACACACACACACACACACAGGGGGATTGGCAAGGTGTAAGGGGTGGGACGGGCGGGGCGTGGTGGGTACGATGGTGGTGGTGGTGGTGGTGGGAGGGGGGGGGGTATTGCAGAGTTCATTGTGCTTTAGTATTGGACTTGTTAATTCATTGCTTGTGTCTTCATCTACAGTTGGGAGGCCATCCAGGGTGCCCTTCATCCCTCCCTCCTCCTCCTCTCTCCCTCCTCCTCCCTCCTCCTCCCTCCAGCCTGCTTTCTTGGCTCTTACGTCACCCTCCTCTCGGTCACATATACCTGGCTGGGCCTCCTCGCTTATAAAAATAGATTCATTGACTCCCAGATTGCTCTTGTTCACTCTTGCTAATCCATTCCGGTAGCCCTGATTGCTGTGTCTTTGTTTTGCTTCTCCTCCTCCTCCTTCTTCAGCTCCTCCTCCTTGATAATCAGTATGTACTCACTCTCATTCTCCTCCTCCTCCTCCTCGTCCTCCTCCTCCTTCTACAGCTCCTCCTCCTTGATAATCAGTATGTACTCACTCTCATTCTCCTCCTCCTCCTCCTCGTCCTCCTCCTCCTTCTACAGCTCCTCCTCCTTGATAATCAGTATGTACTCACTCTCATTCTCCTCCTCCTCCTTCTCGTCCTCCTCCTCCTTATTACTCAGAACGTACTCACTCTCCGTCAGTCATTTACTCTAAACGCAGCACTTGCCTACCTACCTATCTACCTACTTACCTAATTACTTACCTATGGACACACACACACACACACACACACACACTCACAGTCACACTCACACACTCACAGATGTACTTACACACTGCATACAAACAAATTCGCATTATTATTATTATTATTATTATTATTATTATTATTATTATTATTATTATTATTATTATTATTATTATTATTATTAATCGTGCAGCACATCAGATAAAGTAGAACGACAAGGGAGTTAACTGATTAAATAAATACAAACAAACAAGCAAACAAAAAGAGTGAAGTGTTGCATGTAAAGTAAATAAACAAAGAAGATATGAAGAATGTGAAGTAAATTAGGAGGAAAAATAATCAGGGTAACATGAGTTAATTAGTCTATTTTGCATTGAGTAAAAATTTGTCATCGTTAAAAAATGAGCTTGAAGAATAAAATAATAATAATCTGACTAATATTCCACCAAAACCTGTCATGAAGTGAAGATAATTGTGTCAGAAGGTAATTGGTGTTATTGTTTATTATTCCGGTGTAATATGAACTGTCGTCTGGCCCCTTGGTGAGGCCTTCCAGCGGGCGGCCTGCATCTGGCCGGCCCGCGCGGCCTGGCACGGTGCCACGGCCTCCGCCAGGCACCCGGCACCCGGCACCTCCCTCACCTTGGACGCTGCCGCCGCCGCCGCCGCCTCCCGCCCCTCGGCTCTCACCCACACGCACCACCCGTCTCTCCCCTCCTCGCCTCCCGGACCTCCTCTCCCCGCCCTGCACCTCCTTGCCTTCTTACTCACCCCAAGACCCACAGACGCCCAGACGCCTATTACATTATACCCACACGCACCATCCTCCCTCCCTCCCTCCCTTCCCTACTTCCCCACACGCACGTCTCCTCCCCCTCCCTCCCTACGTGTCTCCCTCCCTACGCCTATCCTCCCGCCAGACGCTCCGCCGCCTATCTCATCGCCGCTGTCTGTAATTTGTTGATTCTCCATTGGCTCTTCGCCCTCAGACCCGAACCGCCGTCCCCCTGTTGGTCATCCTCGTATTATACCACATGGGGTGCTAAAGGTGGAAGGTTCTGGATGCACCTGTACGTGCGGTCATCCACCCCACACACCTACCCGACCCCCCACACACTTGATACCTCATTCTTCATTGGCAACTATGTCATACTTTATGAGAACACCGTGTTGTGGGATTTTTTTTTATATATCTTACGTGTTGTTTAGCCTTGGGTCTGTCCCTCTAACCATACAAAAGGTAACAATAGGCGCCGCTAAGTCAATGTTTGGCCCCGTGCAGGCAGGCAGTGCGGCCGCGGGCACATCTTCGCGGGGCGGCCGCGGCGGCACCCAATGACAGGCGTCTCGCCCATGTTGGGAATAATGTCAAGGCGCCGCCACGACGCCTCAACTCAGCGCGTGGAGGCGTCACACACACACACACACACACACACACACACACACACACACACACACACACACACACACACACACACACACACACACACACACACACACACACACACACACACACACACACACACACACACACACACACACACACACACACACACACATTTGCTTTGCTATGTGGACACGTCACTTTAATGCCTCTGCCGGAGTCTCAGCTGCCATTGCTGCCCCGCCCTCGGCACGCGACACCCTTACGCCACTGGTGAGCCTCGGCGGGGGGCGGGGAGAGGTGTCTTTGAAGCGGCATTATTAGACCAGTTTCTTAAGCTGGGATGCCAGCACCCCAGAGGTGCAAAAATCGATTTCATGGGGTGCTGGGCATGGGCCGCGAGGAATGGGACTGTTGGGCCACACAGACGTCGCTTCAAAAAGAGTGACTTGCTGTAGCAGGCAGCCAGTGCATTTCGATTCACTGATTGAGTTTACAAAATTAATACATCTTCGACCTCGCAGTTTCGCACAAGGGTTATATATATCATTACACAACGTTTTCTCTTTATAATGTCGTAGCTAACGTAGTCCTCATGACCATACAAAGGGAGCTCTGAGAAAAATAGTCCTGATTCAAGGTGTGCAGAGCTGAGGTGAGAAAAGGTTAAGAAACGCTGCATCGGAGAGAATGGGAGGGAGGGAGAAAGTGGGGGAGAGGACAAACAGGCCATGGCAGTCACGTATACCCAACGACCGCCTCCCCCACAAACACCACCAGGAAAACAGACCCCGCGCATAACAAGACTATCAACGAGTGTTCGAGTCCCCGGAAAACAGGAACTCATGAACCCAATCACCGCGGCGCCCTTGACCGACGGGGAAAGGCGTGTTGGCGGGGAAAATGCGTCTCGGTGAACCCCAACTCTATTCTGCATTGCACTGTATTTCTCTTCATTAGTGTTGAATCATGTTCGAGGCTTATTTGATCGCCTTGTTGGCACGCCTTGAACTTACTGTTTATGGAGAGAAGAGAAATGCAGAGATAATGGACGAGTGAATAAGAAGCGCTGCAGGAATTAAACTAAGACTAAGAGAGGAATAAAGGAGGAAGAGGGAGGAAGGAATGAAGGGAGGGAGAGGAAGAAAGGACAGAAACTGGGAGATAAGAAGAAAGGAAGGGAAAGTAAGAGAGGAAGAAATTGGAGAGAAAGCATGAGTGAGGAATGAATGAATGAATGAATGAATGAGTAAATGACACGAAAACTAAAAAAGGGAGATGGAGAGTAATGAAAGGAGGGAGGGAGGAGGGAAGAAGGGAGATGAGCATACCGCCAAGTACCATTAGCAAACACAGACACAAACACACACACACACACACACACACACACACACACACACACACACACACACACACACACACACACACGTTCATTAGTATGCCGCCTGTCGTTTATTTTCTGCCGTAATCACGCTACGAGGTGAAAGCCGAGACGAGGCAGACAGACAGACAGGTGAGTGACCACTACACACACACACACACACACACACACACACACACACACACAGAGTTCATCACCCATCACCGTCACCACCACTTCATAATACCACCACCACTAACATTCCAAAAACACCATCATATCACCACTCAATCATCACCATCACCACCCACGTCTCTTTCACCATCACCACCACCACCACCACCATCCCGAAAGTACTACTACTCACCATCATCACCACCGCCATGTCCCTTCCACAACAGTAACACCATACGCATTGGATTCATCACAAGTCCATTCAAGCTCCCATCAACACCACACCCCTTCACCACCAAGTCACCACATCATTAATATGCCACAGAATTCACAAACATCTAACGCGTCCACATCATCCAGAAACAAGACGGTCTCATTTACATCAACATCGCGTCCATTGCATTGTCACATCAGTAATATTAACATCAAATAATTTACTTCATCATATCTTTTACATCATCACATCAATAACATCATCACATCAAATACATCAACATCACATAGCTCTGTCGTCACTAAAGCAGCTTCTTCAATTCAACATCCACACGCCTACATCCTCTACAATGCCTCTATACCTTTATACATCACCACCACCACCATCACCACCACCACCATCACCACCACCACCTTCAGTACCATCAACATCGTACGTATAACCAGTTTGCCCTAAGCAGACTTCTAATACACCGACAATGCTTATAAGGGTACACCACCATCACCACTGTCATCACTATCATCACCATCATCACTGTCACCACCATCATCATCATCACCCCCAACACCACTATCATTTCCACAACCACCATCCCCTGCATTACCACAATCCCCCCCCAGGAGTTTCCCCGCGGCAGGAGAAACCAACAACCACGAGATTTGCCACACACCTCTCGATCAAGGACACGTTCCCCAGTTTGCACGCCCTCTTCCTATTAGTACGCATCAGGGAGGAAGAAAACTGTACTCTGGAAAAAAACCGTGATGTGGTGGGAACAAATTAAGTGTCAAGATAAAGATTGATGATAGCTGTTTTAATTTGGAGAAAGGTTGATTTTGACAGGGGTATAATTTTGACGAGGGTTTCATTTTGACAAGGGATTAATTTTGAGAAGAGGGTAATTTTGGTTTGACAAGGGGTTACTTTAGACAAGGGGCTCATTTTGACAAGGGGCTCATTTTGACAAGAAGTTCATTTTGAGAAGGGGGTCATTTTGGTTTGAGAAGGGGTTCGTTTTGACAAGAAGTTCACTCTGACAAGGGTTTAATTTTGACAAAGGGTTCATTTTGACAAGGGATCAATTTTTGACGAGGGATTCATTTAGACAAGGGCCAAATTTTGACAAGGGTTCATTTTCACAACTCAGCTCAGAAATGTTGCAGTCTTATTTTCCCCGTGATGCATACTGATTGGTGAGTGCGTACAGACTCCCCCCCTCCCCTTCCCCCGGGTGTGTGCAATCGGCTGTGCTCGTCTGTTGTCCCGCCAAGGCTCAACATTCCTCGGCTGGGGACGGAATGCGGCTTTCTCCCCGTGTGTGTGTGTGTGTGTGTGTGTGTGTGTGTGTGTGTGTGTGAGCGAGAAACACCTACCGCAGGGCACCAAAGGGCACTTAGATTGGGGGGGGGGGGAGAATGGAGAGGGGAGGTGAGAGAGGGGAGGGGAAAGGTAAGGAGGAAAGGTAAAAGAAAAGGTTGAAGGAGGAGGAGGAGGTGAAGGAGGAGGAGGAGGAGGAGGTAAGAGGTGATGAATTATGAGAGCAAAGGGAAGGGGGGGGAGGGGGTAAATGGTACAAATGAAAGCAAGTAAAAGGGAGTGAAGGAATAGAGTGAAATAAAGGAAGAGGCAATACGGGAAAGAAAAGGGAGAGGAAAGAATTCATCGGAAGGGGTGATGAGAGGGAGGAGATGACGGATAAGGGAGAGGAAAGGTAGGAGAGGGAGGCAGCGTTAAGAAGGGAGAAGATAAATGACTTAGGAATAAAAGAGGAGTGAGGAAAGAGAACGAAGGGGGGTGAGAGAGGGAGGAGTAGGGGGCAAGAGGAATGGGAGAAGAGTGGAGTGATTGAGAGGTGGAAGATTTAACTCCAAAAGACAAATGACTTGGGAATGATAAAGGAGTGAGGGAAGAGAACGAAGAGGGGTGAGAGAGGGAGGAGTAGGGGGCAAGAGGAATGGGAGAAAAGTGGAGTGATTTAGAGGTGGAAGATTTAACTACCTTTTGCTTCCACCACTACCTGGCTCTTAAACACCCTGACCTTGTGTTTACTCGTAAGGAAAGAAGAAGAATGGGAGGGAGACTCACTCAAAAGATCCACCGCAAAATGATGAAGAAATATCAAGCTTGAATTTTTTTTTTTTTACTGCCAAGGAGACAGTTCAATGGCGTAAGGAAAAAAAAGAAAAAAACAACAACCCGCTACTTACTGCTCCTGAATAGAGGTCAAAGGAGTGGTCAAAAAGAGAGGTCAATTTCGGGAGGAGAGGTGTCCTGATAACGCTGCAGGGATCCCACTATTATGAAAACGTTCCGAAGGCCAAAGACGAAATTAGTCAAGCTTTCAGGGGCTGTTTTTTACGTTAAGAGTGCAGAGGCTTTGTAAATCTACCGCCAGACTTATGTAATGACCCATGGCAGCCCCTATAGCCTGTACGTGAGGCTTTTTCAAACAGGTATAACAGGTATGGGGAGGTGGTGGCCGAGTGGTAAGCTTGCGTACGTCTTCGGAGGTCCTGGGAAGACTCTGACAATTTTCAACCATCGCCGAGTGGAGGAAGATTACCCACATGCTGCTCAGATCTTCCGTCAACCCTAACTTCAGTGACTTCGGTTCAGGAGGAGCACCGGGGGGCAGCATGGGCCAGGCGAGAGTCAAATATGGTCGGTATTATAAGACGCTTCCAATTCTCACATCAACTATTTCTAAAGGTCAAAGAGGGGGTCAGTCGGGTTATGATGAGTGTTTCTTTAGGTTCACGGTACAGAAGAAGGGTCAAACTACCACCAATGTTATAGAACTATCCCTGGAAATGCCCACAACTCGCACGAAAGCCTTGTCAAATGTGTGCTTTTGGGCTGCGAAATGTCTTACAATACGACCCAAACACCACGGCAGCCACTTGAGACATGTTTAAGAATACGGGTCTTGCACTCCCTGTTTCGAATCACTCCCTCCCTCTCAGCTCATGGTTACCTCACTCTTTTACCTCCGTGACTACACACCTGCCCTCCCGTAACCACACCTGTTCTGGACGAGAGACTATTTTGATTACGTTATAGACACCTGAAACGACGAAAACGTTCTCCTTTTAGAGTTTAGGCTGAAACGTTACGAGAAGAGGGAGAGAGTGAGGCTCCTGTGACGGTTATGATGATGATGATGATAGGGGACACACGCTCGTCTCAACCATTCACATCCTCGGCCCTTTACGTTGAATAGCAATGGGCTCACCACCACCACCACCACCACCACCACCGCCACCACCACCACCACTGAGACCATAACACGTAGCGCCACATCCCCAGCCACAGCCTTTCTTAGCATAACTCACTCATTCACTCACTCACACACTCACTCACTGCCTTATTCACACACTCACTCACACATTCACATACTTACACACCGTCACAGACTCACTTTTACACACACACTCAATACCCTAACAACTAATTCACTCACCCACAATCACAATCTCACTCACACCCACCCACTCTTACTCATCCACTCTCTCCCTCACTCACTCACTCCCCCACTCACACTAATTTACACATAACCAGTAGATAGGCGAGTCACCCCCTATACGAGTAAGTGAAAACGTGCAAGAAAACGAGGCGTAAGACAGAGAGGGAGAGAAGAGTACACCTTGTCCGGCATTAGTTTGTTGGTACAGCGCTGGACTCCCGGTGGTGGTGGTGATGGTGGTGATGGTGGTGGTGGTGATCTGTCTTGAGGCGGTGAGAGCTTTCACTGGGCCGGGGAGGGAGGGAGAGAGGAAGGGAGGGAGAGGGATGCTGGGGAGGGGGGAAGAGTAGAAGAGGTGGGATGCTGTAAGGGAGACGGAGGAAGGGATGGGGATAGGGGGAGGCTGGAAGGAAAGGAGGGAGGGAAGGAGAGGGAGAGGAAAGGAGGGAGATAAAAGGAGGGAGGGAGATATAGGGATGCTGTAATGAAGGGAAAGACAGGAGGAAGGGAGGGGCGAGAGTGCTCGATGGAAAAGGAGGGAGAGAGAGGGATGCTAAAAGGGAGAGACGGAGGGCGAAGGAGAGAAGGGATGAAGGGCCGGGTGGAGAGGGATGGAGGAAGGGAAGGGGAAGGAGGGATGCGTGGAGGAAGAGATGGATGGGGAAGAAGATAGGGGAGGAGAAGACAAGAGAGAATGGAGAGAATGCAAGAGTGACTGATGTAAATGAAGAAATGCAGTGAAATAAAAGACATGAAAATTATAAAGATGAGAAGTAAAAGATGAATATGGAGGGAGGAGAAAAAAATAATGTAAAAAAGAAGTGACGGGAAAACAGACAGGAAGAAAAGGAAGAATCAATGCATAGAATAACAGGAGATGAGAGAAAAGAACAATAGAATGAGGGAAAGAGAAGAGGGAAGAGGAGAGAATGGAAGAGGAGAGGAATGAAGAGAAAAGGAGGAGAAAAAAGGAAAAACAGTAGAGGGGAGGAGAGAGAGAGAGAGAGAGAGAGAGAGAGAGAGAGAGAGAGAGAGAGAGAGAGAGAGAGAGAGAGAGAGAGAGAGAGAGAGAGAGAGAGAGAGAGAGAGAGAGAGAGAGAGAGAGAGAGAGAGAGAGAGAGAGAGAGAGAGAGAGAGAGAGAGAGAGAGAGAGAGAGAGAGAGAGAGAGAGAGAGAGAGAGAGAGAGAGAGAGAGAGAGAGAGAGAGAGTGTGTGTGTGTGTGTTTGCTTGTTTTCATTTACCTTTTTTTATCTTTTTTAGTTTCTTTGCCTTTCCCATGCATCTCTTCCGCTTGATTGCTTGTTTTATCTGAGTGGGAGTGGGATGGAAAAGGGGAAGTGGGTAATGGATAGGTTTTCCCACCCCTCTGTCTCCCTCTCCCTCCTTCTTCTTCTCCCTCCCTCCCTTCCTCCTTCCTTTCCTCTCTATACAAATTACACACACATCCATCTTTTCCTTGTCCCTTTTTCTTTCTGTGTTTTTCTATGCACTTTTAAGGTAAAGCTAAAAAATATGTCTTCGTATGCAGGTGAGTCAGGTATGTTTGTGTGTTTGTGTGTGCGTGTGTGTGTGTTAAGGAGGAGAAAACAGAGAGCAGCCGGAGTAAAAGCGAAAGTGAGATGATAAGGAGTGACAGGAACGAATGAGAAGATGAAGAAGGAGACGAAAAAGAGGAAGGAAGATGAGCAAGAGAAGATCATGAACAGGATTATGGAGATGAGAAGTGACAATAAGAAGTGCAACGAGAAGAAGGATTAGGAAGATTAGCAGGATGAAGATGAGGAGAAGACAGGGATTAAGAAGAGACAGACACACCAAGAGATAGGAACAAAGGGGTGCCAATACCATAGATACATTCAAGAAGAGGTTGGATAAAGATAGTGAGGTAAGGTGGGGTTAGGATTACAGGAGCTGCCTTGTGTAGAAGACTGGGATGAAAGAAGTAATACAGACAGGGAGAGAGACTAAACAGGCAATGAGACAGAGATAGAAAGACAGACATATAGGTAGAAAAGGATGAAGAAGAGACAGACACACGAAGAGATAGGAACAAAGAGACGGATAAAGCAATAACACAGACTAAACAGGCAATGAGAAAGAGATAGAAAGACAGACATACAGGTAGAAAAGGAAACAGGGTGACCGAGGGGAGAGACAGGGAGACAAGACGATGGAGGGGAAGAAGAGGAGGAGGAGGAGGCAGGGAGTGAGGTAAGAGAGGCTGAGACATGGAGGTGAAGGAGGACAGGTAGGGTAGGAACATGGAGGTAGAATTGGGTAGGACAGCAGGTAGGAAAGTATATGGAAACAACAGGTCTAAGGGAGGAAAGCAACAAAACAAGACAACATGGAAACAAGGCGAGAAACTTACAGGTAGACTAAGAGGTAGAGGTGGAGGCAGACAGGTACCGAGACGAGACAGACAAACAGGTAGGCAGGGAGGCAGGTAGGCTGGTAGGAGGAGTTGGCCTGCCCAGACCTGCCTCAGCTTGGTCACAATCTAAATATAACTGACCGTGACACACTTTTCCCCTGACCCTCCCGTGTTACTGTTAGCGGCTGCATACAGTTTGCCAACCCGCCAGACGGTGTGCGGAGGCAGGAGGAGGAGGAGGAGGAGGAGGAGGAGGAGAGTGGTGAGTGGGAAGCAGCGAAGTCGTGAGCGTTTTATCTCCAATACTACGCTTGAGTTGATTTTATTTTGTTATTTTTTTAGATCTTGTCATGAAACAGGTAATAAAGAAACTCTAAGTGTGTGTGTGTACGTGTGCGTGTGTGTGTGTGTGTGTGTGTGTGTGTGTGTGTGTGTGTGTGTGTGTGTGTGTGTGTGTGTGTGTGTGTGTTTTGTTGTTTTAGGTTGTTGTAGTGGTTGTGAATGTAGTAGTAGTAGTAGTAGTAGTAATAGTAGTAGTAGTGGTAGTAGTAGTAGTAGTAGTAGTAGTAGTAGTAGTAGTGACATCATTTTAATAGCACAGGGGGGAGGGGGGGGGAGGGGACGTGACAGCAATCATAATAGTGGTAATGGAAACGGATTATCAGAAGGGAAGGGAAGGGAAGGGAAGGGGAGGGAAGGAAAGGAAGGGAGGGGGAGGGAAGGGGAGGAGCGGGAAAGGAGGGGGTGATAGAAAACACCCCTCACTTAGCGAACCCTTTCATTCGTCCATTTGTCACCTCTCCCCCCCCACCCTTTCCCCCTTTCTTGGCCTCTCCGGGTGACAGTGAGACAAAGGGCGTGAGGAATGAAGGGGGGGGGGATGAGTGTGACGGATGAGGGGGCGCGGGAGAAGGGGAAGGAAAGGGGCGGTAAGTGGATGAGGGAGTGTCTACATATAGGGAGGGAGAGGAAGGGGAAGGGAGGGGAGAGGTGAGGTGGGAGGAAGGGGAAGGAAGGGGAGAGATGAGGTGTGAGGATGGGGATGGGAGGCGAGGGTGAGGAATGGGAAGGAATGGAGCCTACGAAGGGTGACAGGGAGGAGGGAGAAGCAGTGTTATAACGAGGGAGAGAGGGAGAGAAAGGATGAATAAGACAAGGGTAGGAAAGGGAGGGATGGAGGGAGGAGAAATGGGAGAGAGTAAGGGAGAATGGATGAAAGGGAGATAACGGCAGGAATGGAAGAATGGTAAGAGGATTGAGATAAGGGAGACAGGGAGAGAGGGAGGCAACGGCAGAGGAAGAAATGGGGGGATGGAGGAAGGGAGGGGGAGAGAGAGAAAGGGAGAAGGGGTGAATGGAGGCAACGGCAAAGGAAGAAATGGAGGGATGGAGGAAGGGAGATTGAAAGAGAAGGGAGAGTAATAGAGGAAGGGAGAGTAATGGAGGAAGGGAGAGTAATGGAGGAAGGGAGAGTGGAAGAGAAGGGAGAGTAATGGAGGAAGGGAGAGTGGAAGAGAAGGGAGAGTAATGGAGGAAGGGAGAGTGGAAGAGAAGGGAGAGTAATGGAGAGATGGAGGGAGAGTGGAAGAGAAGGGAGAGTAATGGAGAGATGGAGGGAGAGTGGAAGAGAAGGGAGAGTAATGGAGGAAGGGAGAGTGGAAGAGAAGGGAGAGTAATGGAGGGATGGGGGGAGGGGGAGTGGAAGAGAAGGGAGAGTAATGGCGGCAGGGTGGAGGTGATCAGCAGGTTGGACAAGGTGGATCAGGTCGCCCCAAACAAGAGTCTTCAGGCGTGATACTTTTTCCCCGCCAGGTGGTGTCAATTAGCGACAGAGAGAGGCTGCCGGAGGGGGGGGGGGGCGAGGGGCGAGGGACGGGGGGGGAGGGTGTGGGGGCCTGGCTGGTTGGTTGCCTCCCCGTTGCTCTTTATTTCTGTCTTTGCATCATAGGTCAAGGCAGGTCAAGGGCTCGAAGTAAAAGGTTAGGTGGAGAAACATCCCGCGCGGCGTGGCTCTAAGGACACCCCGGCAGGAGGGCGCTAAAATGGCACACTGATTTGGATTCCCGGCGGAGGCGACCCGCTGGCCTCCTTCCCACAGCAGGCGTCAGGCACGTCATCCAAGCTATCGGGTGTCGCCTCAACACCTTTAGAGACTCCCACAACACCCACAAGACCAGGCTCAGGGGATCACACATTACCGCTGCGAGGTGTCTCAGGTCTCGAGGAAATGATCAGCGTTGCAGCGAGGCAGCCGGCGCCCCACAACCCTACGCGCAGGGAAACAGGTCGACGCCCAAGGAGAGACTTTCATGGCTTCCCAGAAAGAATAGGTGACGTGAAACTGTGGATGCATAATGGCTGGTTGGTTACGAGAAGTGTTGAAACGTGAATGTTTGAGAAAATTGCCTGAGCGTCATTTTTGTGAGTGCTTAAGGCCCGAAGCATTTCATTTTCCAGGAAAAGGGAGCAACACACTCACTTTAAGTGTAGCGTTACAGTGTGTGCTCCAAGTGGCCATAATATCCGCGGGCTCATTCCTTTACGAGGAATGTGTACACGCGCGGGTTTACAGAAGGCTCCTTGTCTCCACCGGACTGAGCTGCCTGTTCTCCTCGCCCTTCGCTGCAGAAATATTATACTGGTAGCGAGAGGAGCTATCCAGAGCCAGGTGACCACTATGCGTCAGTTAAACATCCCAACTAAGTATCTGGCCGGGCAACAACAACAGCAGCAGTTAGTGCAGAGGGAAGGACGGCGGCGGTATGAGACAGGCGGCGGCCACACGCTGCCGCCGCCGCTAACTTGGTGGGTCAGAGAAACTGGCGTCCCCGGCATCCATCACCGCCAGACTAGCTAAGTGTCGGGCCGTGGAAGGGCGGCGGCCGGGCGGCGCTGTGCTCCCATTGCGTGAGGCCTTGCGAAAGACGGGGCCTCGGAGACGGTGTGTGTGTGTGTGTGTGTGTGTGTGTGTGTTACAGCATCGGCCCTGCATCTGGCCGGGCGGCGCGCACCTGCCTTGGTGGTGCAGCAGCCGCAGCACGTTTTGGGGGTTGCACTGTACCCTGGGAGGGGGGAGAGGGGGGAGGGAAGGGCGGGTCTTTTCACTACCTCCGCGGTGTTATGATAGAAGGTTGTGGTGAGGCGTGAAGACTTACGTAAGCTATTTCTTCTCTCGAGCTATCAATCGATCACACACACCTCCGTCACCACCACCACCACCACCACCGTCACATAACTCCCGCGGAAGGGCTGCGTCTCGCCTCAACACACCCACGCTTGCGAGACAATGCACGTAACGAGGCACAGAGGTTGTCAGCGTCACGCACACGCAGTGATTTCCGTTTCATCTGGCTCTTACACAACCAGACGCAATAATGGATCATTCTTTCCCTTCCTCTAAGAAAAAATACATTTGAGCAAGATGAGTGTAGCTCCCACGCTCTCGCCTGCCGCCTTGCCCACCTTACCTTACCGACGACACCTGAGCCCAGCACTGCACACACCTCCGTGACTCACCTGAGGAAGAGAGAAATAACATAATTAGTTTGTGTAAGAAGTTCACCTGGAGTCTTTATCCCCACCACCACCACCACCACCACCACCACAACCACAACCATCGCCACCACTACCATCACAACCACCATCACCACCACCACCACCATCAACAACAACAACACTAACAACAACACGTACAGTATAACACTGAATTTAATAAGATCAAGAAACTGCGTATGAATTAGTTTTTTATCTTTATAACACAAAATCTATCTTAACAACAACTGACGAAGGAAGGAAGCTGAGAAAAAAGTATAAAAATCCATTAGTCATCTATTTCAGCAATGATAAGGTAAAAAAAATCCCACATTCGTCATCTGTTTTTCGGCAACTCATTTTTACGAAACAAAAGACGACGGCAATTCAACCTACTGTCATCTATATTTTTTTTCTCCCCAAGCTAGATGAAAAAAAATGTCGTCGTGTTCTAGTTTTCGACACGTATCTGAGGCCAAACATTACGTAAATCAAAGAAAAAAGACATATAACACACACACACACACACACACACACACACACACACACACACGGCAGCGGGGACACACAATTATGGTATATATGTTAATTCATTCATGTATTCAGCAGAGGAGAAGGCAGGCCGCGAGCTGGAGATAAGGCGACGACCGAAAATATGTATACAGATAAGAACGAAAAAAAGTGTAATAAAAAAGAGGTGACGGTTCGCTGACATATGCCACCCAGAACGTTTTTGTCCCTGGAGGAGGAGGAGGAGGAGGAGGAGGAGGAGGAGACAGGGACCTAAGAGTTTTACGTATTCAAGTTTTCGTTTTCTTTTTTTTAAACATATTACGTTCAAACTGATGGTAGTAGTAGTAGTAGTAGTAGAAGTAGTAGTAGTAATAGTAGTAGTAGTAGTATAGAACTTGTAGAGACATTACCATTATCGTTGCTACTACTACTACTACTACTACTACTACTACTACTACCACCCATGTCACCAACTCCTGCTCTTTTGTTACGGGTTCACAGCAGCCATTAAAACACTACAAGGGAATGAATGAAAGAACAGGTTGAGCCGGAAGCAGAGACAGGGAGGCAAGAATGACGGGAGGAGGAGGAGGAGGGAAAGTTAGGAATGCTTTTGGTAATTGAGTGGAGAAAGCTGATGCGTTAATGGGGAGGCATACGAAGAAGCAACACACACACACACACACACACACACACACACACACACACACACACACACACACACACACACAAGCATGAAATATAAGTGTGAGAAAATTTCATCTTTTCCAACGCAGTAATCAAGGGAATGGGAAAAACTTACTAGAAACTGCAATGCATGTAATCAGTGTACTCAAGTTGCATTAATGATTCACACGTTAAACAAAAAGAGCAAATATGTATAAGAGGCAATAAAGGATAAGAAAACCAAACAGAAAAACAAAAGAAAACATGGAAATACAAGAACTAGAAGACAACAATAATAACACCTTCTTTTCATTACCGTACCTGTAGAAACCTAATGAGTCAACACCTGGGGAGACTAATTAAACCCAGAACAGGTGAAAAAAAACTACAAACACGCAGACAAAGCACGAAGTAAAAACACAAAAACGAAAAACCTCATAAATTTAAAGCAAGAATCCCTCACAGCTTGGGCGTAAGGACATGATAAGTGTGTGCAAGAGGAGACCGGTTGTAGCTCTTCGCCTTGTCTCTCAACGTTGGAAGAAAAACAAATAGAAATAAAATAAAGAAAAAATGTATAAGTCACTGAGCAGGAGACGCAGACAGAGACACCCAGCGAGACAGACAAACAAAGACTGATGTATATTCTCAAGTCTGGAGGGCAGGAGGGCAAGTGGAGGAAGATGGAGGAGTGGAGAGAAAGGGAGTAGGAGGAGGAGGTAAGTAAGGGAGGGGGAGGGGGGAATAAGCAATAGGAATAGGTGGAGGGAGAAGGAGTAACAGTGGATGGAGGAGGTGGAGGGTAGGTGGAGAAAGGAGGGAGGTGGATGTGGAGGGTAAGGGGTTAAGAAGGTAAGTGGAGTCAGGTGGTGTGAGTAAGGGTGGAAGGAGGGAGGTGGAATGTAAGGGGAGGGTGGAGGGCAAAAGGTGGAAGATAAGTCAGAGGTAAAGGTGGAGGAGGAAGAGGATGAGGAGGGGAAGAGGAGGAGGAGAAGAGGGAGAAGAAGCAGAGGAAGAAAAGGAGAAAAAGGGGGATGAGGATGAGGATGAGAAGAAGAGGAAAAGAAGAAAAAAAATAATAATGATAATAATAATAATAATACGAAGAAGAAGACGAAGAATAAGAATAAGACGAAAAAGAAGAAGAGGAATTAGAAGAGGAAGAAAAGAAAGAAGAGGAAAAAAAGAAAAAAAGAAAAGAAAAAGAAAAACAAAACAGAGGGAAATGAAAGAAGGAGAGAGGAGAAAAAAAAGAGGAATATAAAAAAAGGGGAAGGTGGAGGAGTGCAAGAGGCAGCAAGAGTAGGAAAGGTGGAGGGAGGTGGAAGGCATAAGTTATAGGAGGAGGAGGAGGAGGAGGAGGAGGAGGAGAGCAAGAAGAGCGGCGCCTGAGGACACTAATCATCTCCACTTCTCTCGGTCATGACTCACACTTTCCCCGCTGAGGGTGAGCCAACGCGACCCGACCCAGACAGGTGTGTTGTTGTTGTTGTTGTTGTTGTTAGTGGTGGTGGTGGTGGTGGTGGTGTTGCTGTTCTCTTTTTGCTTCTTTATCATTTTCTTTTCCTTCTTTTCCTCTCATTCCGGTTCTTGTTCTAGTTGTTGTTGTTGTTGTTGTTGTTGTTGTTGTTGTTGTTGTTGTTGTTGTTGTTGTTGTTGTTGTTGTTTTTCCTCCCTTGCCTCCTCCTCCTCCTCCTCCTCCTCTTCGTCCTTCTTCAGGTGTTCTGCTGCAGTGCCTTTCTTTCTTGCTTGTTGTTGTTGTTGTTGTTGTTGGTTATTCCTTTTTTAGTTTTTTTGCCTGTTCTTTTTTTTTCTTTTCTTCTCCTTTCTTCTTCACGTGTACTATTTCAGCTTTTCTTATAATATTTCTTCTTCTTTTCCTTTTTCTTTTTCTTTTTCTTCTTCTCAGTGATCGAGAGAGGGGGAGGGGAAGGGAGGGAAGGTTCAGCATTTCAAGTTTTAATTTGAAACTATATATATATATATATATATATATATATATATATATATATATATATATATATATATATATATATATATATATATATCTCTCTCTCTCTCTCTCTCTCTCTCTCTCTCTCTCTCTCTCTCTCTCTCTCTCTCTCTCTCTCTCTCTCTCCCTCATCATCTCGTTTCGGCGCCTCCTCGATAGAAAGCCCCGCCGCCAGGTAACCGTGGACACAATTAACCTGTCTACCTGTGCCCCCGACGCCCTGCCCCCCGCCCCGCCTCTTGCTTGGTAACACTGTTCGATGCCCCCCTCCACCCCCTGAACACACACACACACACACACACACACACACACACACACACACCGACTTGCAATCTGCCAAAACTCCAATTCTAAGCAGGCCATTGATGTCTCAAGAATACTAGCAAGACTTTCTATAACAACAGCATCAATAATAATAACAACAAAAATCATTAACAACACTAATAACAACAACAACAAGAAAACCACTAACAATTACAAAACTAATGATAACAAGAACAACAACACTAACACCAACAAGAACTAGAACAGGAAAAAAAAAAAAACTACAACGGCAATAACAACAACAACAACAACAACATGGCGGTAGAACATGGTATTTCCCGGGTTTTCCCTGAGCCAGGTATGCGGAAAACAACACCTCTCCTGACCTGCCTTAAGGGGAGGGAGGGAAGGGGGGCGTGTGCCTATCAGATGGGTGTAAGGTGTGTTACGGACGAGCGCCTCCGTCACCCATGGACTCGTGTGTGTTACTTGCTGTTACTTGACAAATGTTGCTTTATAACTTACAGATAATCAGAGGTTCTATCGCCGCTTGCTGATTCCCTGCTACTGTTTTCTTTTCCGACAGAATGAGGGAAAAAGGGTAACGAAGCCGAAACACACACAAAAAAAAGAGAAAAAAGTTTGTAATATTCTGAACGCGCCCGACGGTTCCATTATCTTTATTTTGTTTTTGCAGAAGAATAAAACATAGAGGCTAACACTAAGGGATAAAATTAACACTTCCATTCAACATCAAAACATCGGATAGAAAAAAAAATAATGTAATCTGCTGAATGTTCCCGATTCCCCTCTCTTCAATTTGTTTTCCCGGCAGAATAAAACACACGGGCGGGCTAACATTTGAGTTGCAATCCACTCTGTCATTTCACACAAGAACACCAGAATAAAAAGAAGTAAATACACGCTCCGATTTCCTTCTTTTTATTTGTGTTTTTTCGTTTAACAGGAGAAAGAACAGAAGCTAACATTACGAGTTATAACATACTTTTATTTCACGCTGGAAAAGCATATGAGAAAAAAATAAAGGAATGAATATAGTAATCTGGTATAAAACCCTCGAATACCTTATGTTTATGCTTTTTTATTTATAACAGGACGAGAAACAAAGGCTAATATCAAAAGCTACTTATACACTCACACTCACTTTAAAACAGGAGAAAAAGAATAAGAAATAACATTTAAATCTATATTCATAACCAACACCATTTTTTAACAAGAGGAAGAACAAGAACAAGAATCAACATCAACAGCTCCATAATATACAAACTCATCACTTTCATTTCACACCAGATGAACAACAACAACAGCAACGAAATGACAGTGACGAAATAATACGATATGGACACGGCGCCGCGGTTGCCTCCTTTCGTTCCCTTCTTTTCTTTCCTCCCGCGAGACTAAAAATAAAGAGACCCACACACCGAGAACTCCTTTGGGGGGAGAAGAGGAGGGGGAGGGGGGAGGAAGGGGATTAAGTCTGGCCTTTGCTTATGTGATGCAAGAAAACAAACAAGCAAACACCGCAATGAGACCAGCGTGACAGAGGGTGAGGGAGAGAGATAAATATAGATAGACAGATAGATAAATAGATAGACAGACAGAGAGACACACAGACAGACATGAAAGCCACACACACAAAAAAGAGACAGACAACAAAAAATAAACAGACCACACACACACACACACACACACACACACACACACACACACACACACACACACACACACACACACGCTATCACTATCACTCACCAGAAAAAAAACAAAGAAAAAAAAGGAGAAATAAAAGACAAAACTGCACAGAAACTCGGCTTAAGAGACACCCCGGGGCTGCCAATTACTCGGTCCGTGAGTCGCTCTGTCACGGCCACATGGCGACACAGACTCCTGGGAGGGAGGTTGCTGGACATAGGGTGGGAGGGAGGGAGATAAGGGAGGTAGGCAGGGAGATGAGGTAATAAGAAAGGTAGGTTGCTGGATATTAGTGCAGGGGGAGAAGTAAGGGAGGGAAGAAGGTGAGGAGGTAGACAGGGAGATGAGGTAAGGTAGGTTGCTGGACATTAGGGGAGGGAAGGAGGCAAGGAGGGAGGTAAGAGGGAAGGAGGCAAGGAGGGAGGTAAGAGGGAGGGATGGCACTGGAGAGGAGGGAGTAGGGAGGACGGAAGGAAGGTAGAGAGAAGATATGAAAGGAGAAGCAGCGGGATGGAAGGATAGAGAAGGGAAGCTGAAATAGGAGGAAGGGAAGGTGGAAGAATGAAGGGAGGAATGAAACGGAGAGGAGGATAAGGAGACGGGAGGGAGAGGAGATAAGTTTGGAAGGTAGGGAAAGGGAAATAAAAGTAGAGAGATGAGAGATGCTGGATGAGAGAGTAGGGAGTCTGCGAAAGAAGGAAAGGGAGAAGAAAGGGAGAGAAGGGAGGCTGGGAGGAGGAGAAGAGAGGTGGGAGAGAAGAGGGATGGCAAGGAAAGAAATGGGGAAAGAAAAAGAGAAGGGAGACGGAGGAAGGGTGAGGAGGAAACCTAAGAAGGAAAGAAGAAAGGGAGGAGGAAGAAGGGAGAGGAGGGAGGTTGAAGGGAGAAAAGGGAGGCTTAGAGAGGGGAGGAGAAGAGAGAGAAAAGCAATTACATCACGTGTGGCGGAGGAAAGGAGGGAGGGAGGGAAGGAGGGGGAATAGACATATTAGGTAAGGAGGGAGGGATTGAGGGAGGGAGAGAAACACGGGGGAAGGAGGGAGGAAGGGAGAGGGGAAGAGAAAATTAGGTAAGGAGGTAGGGAGGGAGGGAAGGAGAGAAAAATGGAGGGTAAGACGGGAGAAAGGGAGGGAGAGAAAAATTAGGTAATGAGAGAGGGAGGGAGGGAGGGAGGGAGGGAGGGAGAGTAAAAGATTTTGGACGTGAGTTGTTCCTGTCATCGTCACCACCATCACCACCACCACCACCACCATCACCACCACCACCACTGTCACCACCACCACCACCACCATCACCACCACTGTCACCACCACCACTGTCACCACCACCACCACCATCACCATTAACGCTACTCATTCTCTTTAACAAGGAAAAGATGATAAACTGTTCTGTACATTGTGTTTTGTTGGTCATTCTGTATATAAGGCACACCATTTTAAGAGCCTAATCAATCAGTTCATCAATCAATCAGTCAGTCAGTCAGTCGATCAACAAACGCTGCTTCAACACACCAACGAAGCAATGAAGCAAATAATGTGTTGACGGAAGGAGTGTGTGTGTGTGTGTGTGTGTGTGTGTGTGTGTGTGTAAGCACGTAGGTAAATATGAATCAATAAATCAACTACTTATCTATCTATCTGCCTATCTATCCTCATCCATCTCCACCTCCTGACGATGAAGCCTTGTCTCTCCCCGCCCCACTTAGCACTCGCCTCTCGCCCGCCTTCCCTCCCAGAACTCGCCTCTCGCCTCCCAACACTCCCAACACCTAACCTAAACTAACCTAACCTAACCTCTACCTCTCTCCCTGCTCCCCTTCCCCCCGCCACAAGGGTCTGCAGTAGAACAAACACTGACGCAAGCAAGAACGGCACCCAGCAGCGAGACGACCAATGACCCCAGCCCCCGGTGATCTGATTCCCCCGGTGGCTGACTCCCCGGCGGTAGGTGTCACGGGAGAAGTGGGCGGGGGGGGAAATGGTGAGTGGAGGGTGAAGGGGAGTGTATGGGTGGAAGCAAAGGCTGGGACATAATGGTACTGTGCGGACGTGAGGAGTGAAAGAATGGGGTGGGAGGAGGTGGAGGGGTGGAGGTGGGTGGAGGATCATGAAGAAGCAAATATGAGTGGAAGTAAAGGGTGGAACGTGTGGATACTGAGTGGACGTGAGGAGTGTGGAAGAATGGGGTGAGATGGGGTGGTGAAGGGGATGTGAGTGAAGGGTGGAGGGTGGAGGTGCAAAATGAGGGAGTATGTGGAAGGATATGTAGTGGATGAGGTGGGGAGGTGGAGTAAAGTGTGTAAGGGTGGAGATGTGGAGGAAAGAGGAGGGCATGAGGGAGAATGTGGATGAAGATGCAGTGGTTAAGGGGTGGAAGGGGTGGAGGTATGAATGTGGAGGGTATGTGGAGTATATAGATGCAGCCGTAGTGGACGAGGTTTGCTGAGAAGGGGAGGGTGAAGCGTTGAAGGTGGATAGAGGTGCAGGGGGTGGGTTTTGGGTGTGATGTAAGGGGTGGAGGCGTGAGGGTGGAGTGTGTATGTGTGTGTGTGTGCGGCCGCCCCCTTCAAGGCTGCGGGTAGGGGTGTGGGGGGGGGGCGGCCTAAGGGTGTGTGTGTGCAGTAGCGGTCAAGTGGTTCTTTCTTGCGGTGTCTGCGGGAAACCTTCACGCTAATCTCTTACTCAATCGGCGGTGCTGTTGTTGTTGTTTCTGTGCTGTACTCACTGCATAGTTAGATGGAAGTTAATTGACCTCTATTTACGGTTCTTACTACGAAAAATTACATCTTGAACTTCTATACGTGACTTTTTTTTTTACAGCAAAGGAGACAACGAAAAATTACATCTTTAACTTCTATACGTGATTTTTTTTTTTTACAGCAAAGGAGACAGCACAAGGGCACACAAAAAAGGAAACGATAAAAAAAGCCCGCTACTCGCTGCTCCTGTAAAGAACCCGAAGAGGTGGCCGAAAGAGCAATCAATTATGTGTTTTAGTTCAGAAACTGTCCCTGTTAATTATTGTGGTAAGACAAAATTAGCTCAACTAAGCATTTTTTTGTACAGCAGAGTCAGTTCAAGGGCGTAAAAAAAGGTAAGAGATGCGAAAAAAAGCCCGCTACTCAAAGACGGGACCGTAGTTTAGCCATCTATCGCATAAGTTAGCCAGCGTTCAGTTAACATTCTCCTTAGATAGCATATAGATTTATCATTCCCTTTAAGCAATATAATAATGCGTTACTATTAAAGAGCATATTATTTTATCACTTTAACCAATATACTTATTTTTCATTTTGTTGGACCAGTGCATTTTTTTTTACAGCAAAGGAGACAGTTCAAGGGCGTAAAAAAAAACTATTAAAGAAAAAAAAAAGCCCGCTACTCACTGCTCCTGAATAGAGTACAGAGGAGTGGCCAAAAAGAGAGGTCAATTTCGGGAGGAGAGGTGTCCCGATACTTCCTAATTACTTCTCATTCTCGTTAACCAGTAAATTAGTTTCTCATATTTTAAACGATATACTATTTTCGTATTCTATTCAACCAATATAATAACTTCGTAGCCTCTTCAACAACAGTTCTCAATTTTAATCAAGTCGTGTATATTTTGATTTACCAAAATTTCAACTTATTACCCTCTGTTTTTTTTTTTTTTTTTTTTTTACAACAAAGGAGGCAGCTCAAGGGCACATATATATTATCTCTTTTAATCCTTCTTAACCAACCTATGCCCTTTTCTAGTCCTCCTTAGTACCCTCATTTCTAATAGTCTATAATCAATTCCTATTTCCTACTCTTTAACCTGTATTTAAAATTATTCTCTTTAATCCGTATCGTCGCTTCTCGCCCTCTTTCACTTCCTTATCCCTTTCTGTCTCTCTCCGGCATATGACCACAGATGTTGCGCCGACTAAACGAAACTTTCCAACTTTCCATTTCCTTCTCTCTAGCCAGTATTCTAATTCTTAACAGTCCTTACCTTGTATCCTCACTTTTTTGCCATTTTCAATCATTCCACACTTCTCATTTCTTCTCATTAACTAACTATCTCACATTCCTTTTTCTCCATCATGCTGAACGCTTACTTTACTTACATGCCTTTCTTTGTGATTCTCCTTTGCGTGAGTTTTGATATTCATGAAGGAAAAAAGTAATACTGATTGGGACATGCTTAAACCTTTTGCAACGCTCATCTTAAAAATTTTACTATGAGAAAAATGGTCTGTTTATCATCTCTCTCTCTCTCTCTCTCTCTCTCTCTCTCTCTCTCTCTCTCTCTCTCTCTCTCTCTGCGGTAATCCCCTCCCCGGTCCCCTGAAATAAAGAGCAGTTTAACGGGGGGTGGGGGGTGGGAGGGGAGGGGGGGTTCACCCAGGTTATTTACGCCACACTCGGTCCGTCAACGAGACCATCACAAACCTTTCATTATAGGCTGTGTGTGTGTGTGGGGGGGGGGGGGGGGGGTGGTAGTATGTGCAGTGGGGTGGTTGGGGGTGCAAAGGGTGGGGTGTGTAAGGAGGGGGAGCAGTACGTATATAGGATGCAAGGTTGAGGTGAGGTGCAAGGGGGTGAAGGAGGTGTGTGAGGGTGTGTAGGAGTGAGGTTCTAAGGACTGGGGCGGACTGGAAGGGTAGGATATGCTTTTATTTCCTGTCTAAGTGTGTTTGCATGTGTGTGGGGGAGGGAGGGGAAGGTGAAGTAGTGTGTGTGTGGTGGTGATAGTGGTGGGGAGGTTAAGAAGGATGGGGGGGGGGGGGTTGTATAAATAAGTGAGGCAAAGAGTGTCTGTGTACGTATGTGTGGGTGTTGAGGAAGGCGCAGTGTGGTGGAGGTGGGGTTAAGATATATAAGGTTGACTGCACGAAAAGGAGAGACTAATTAAGCCGGCATAGTAAGACACTTTCAGTTCTCCCATCAGCTGTTTCTAAAGGTCAAAGAGGGGGTCAGTCGGGTTCTAATGAGTGTTTCTTGAGGTTCACGGTACAGAGGAAGGGTCAAACCACCACCAGGGTCATAAAACTACTCCTGGAAATCCCCACAACTCCTAGGAAAGCCTCGTCAAATTTGTGTTCTTGGACGACGAAATGTTTTAAAATACGACCCTTAAGTGTGTGTGGGAGGGAAGGTTGAGTGCAGTGGTTGTGGTGGTGACGTAGGGGGGATGGGGGGGGGGATGCATGAGGGGCCGGGGTCAGGGCGTGGCGGCGATATTGTGGTCACCGCGTTCACAACAAACCGAAACAGATATAATGAACGTACTGTGTGTCGGCGCGGGAACGTGAGGCAACGGTGGCGGTTTGCAAGACGCACCTCAAAAGTTTTAGAGACTCCTTAACCTTGCACTGCACCACCCCCTCCCCCCCCTTCCCTCTCTCCCTTCTCCTTCCCCCTTCCTCCCTTCTTTCCTCCTCCCTCCCTCTCTTTTGTTTTCCCTCACGACTACCTACTCTTCTCTGCCCTTCTCTCCATCACTTCCCTTCCTTCTTTCCTCCTTCCTCTTCTCTCTTCCCTTCCTTCCTTTTCATTCATTCCCTTCTCTCATCCCTCCCTCCCTTCCTTCCTTCTTTCCTCCTCCCTCCCTCTCTTTTGTTTTCCCTCGCGACTGCCTCCTTCTCTTCTCTGCCCTTCACTCCCTCACTTCCCTTCCTCCTTTCCTCCTTCCTCTTCTCTCTTCCCTTCCTTCCTTTTCATTCCTTCCCTTCTCTCCTCTCTACCTTCCTTCCTACTCTTCTCCTTCCTTCCTTCCTTCTTTTCTCTCCTCTTCCCTTCCCTTCCTTCCTTCCTTCCTTCCCTTCTTTTTTCCCCTTTTCCTCCTCCTTTTCCTCCTTCCCTCTCTCCTCTCTCCCTCCCTACCTTCCCTCCCTCTTTTTTTCCCTCACGACCGCCTTCTTATCCAGTAACCGACTCGTTTATGTGTTTTGTAAGTGGGGGCGAGGGAAGGGTCGTTTGCGGTCTATATAATAAGGTGGTTTTCTTATTATTTTTTATCTTCTTTTTTATGTGTTTTGGATTTTGTTTGCTGTAGGTTACTTCTTTTTTTTCGTGTTTTATTTTTTGCTTGTTGTTGTTGTAGTTGATTTATGGGAGAGGTAATGGATGTGTGTGTGTGTGTGTGTGTGTGTGTGTGTGTGTGGCTTGCAAGAGGATACGTTTTTCTTTTACCTTTTCTCCCTCTTATTTTTATTTTCCTGTTTTATTCTTTCTTTTAAATTTTTCTTTCCTTCTTTTCAAAATTTCTCTTGACCTTTGCCTTTCTTTGTGTTCTTTTTCTTTTATGCAGTGTTTCTTCCATTCTCTCTCTCTCTCTCTCTCTCTCTCTCTCTCTCTCTCTCTCTCTCTCTCTCTCTCTCTCTCTCTCTCTCTCTCTCAACCCCAAGTTTCAACATTTGACTTTACACCTCTGACAAAACGGAGGAGGTGGAGGAGAGGGGAGGGAGGGAGGAAGGGAAGGGAGGGGAGGGAGGAGGAGGAGAGGGAGGAGGAGAGGGAGGAGGGAAGGGCAACATCTTACACCTCATTTTTGTTCAAGTTTTACATCACTAAACCCAACTATTATGGACACTCACGCTTCTTGTATAACAGCAATTTAATATCACAAACCAATACTCACTGCAATAAGAATGACACGCAGCATGAACCGGTTTGCTTAGATGCATATAAGAACGATGTCATGCCTCGATTTACTGGAACTTTAACGACACTGCCATGACTGAGGAACACGTGTCGCCATTACTAAGATAACCTGGTCTCAAATCGCTACCTCACATATAACCTAAAGATAACTTATGAAATGCTACCTCTTTGGATTCTTTTTAGGAGCAGCGAGTAGCGGGCTTTTTTTTTATTATTGTTTCCTTTTTTTGTGCCCTTGAGCTGTCTCCTTTGTTGTAAAAAAACAAAAAACAGTTATTTACTTTTAATTTCAGATTGTGACTTAACTGAAGATAATCATTTGCTAAAGATCGTTAATAGACTGAATATAACCTTTTTTGCTTAATTTCCTATCCTTACTTAACTGAAGATAGCAATTTGCTCAGCTCAAGATTACTACATGACTAAAGATAACAATATGCTTTACTTCAAATCGCTTCTTAACCAAGGATAACTACTTGCTAAACTGTTAAAACTCCCTCCCTCTGTTTCCTTGTAAGTCATGTCCACTAATATCTTCGCGTTATAGAAGTACAGTATTAGTCACGATTTGAGAAGACTTCTGCCTCGTGAACGTGAAGAACACTTATGAGAACCCAAAGTTTGGAAAGTTTCGTTCAGTCGGCGCAACATCTGTAGTCATATGCCGGATAGAGAGACAGAAGGGGAAGGAATTATGGGAGAAGGGAACAGACCCCAGGAGACGGGACACAACCCCCGATTAATACCTGGTACCCATTCACTGCTGGGTGGACAGGGGCGTAGGGTATCGGAAAAGCCGCCCAAATTTTTCCACCCCGCCCGGGAATCGAACTGAGCCGAGTGTGCTAACCACTGCACCACGAAGCCCTCCATGAGAACCCGACTAATCTCCTTTGTGACCTTTGGAAATACTTGTTTTGGGACGCTTGACAATATTGACCTTAACCGCGGATAAATATTTACTAAACTGTTGAAATTCCCCCTCTGTTTTCTTGTAATTCATAACCACTAATATCATCGCGTAATATAAGTAAAGTCCCTCATTTGTTTGGGAAGATATACAAAACGACGTGGAATGCTTGTTTAAAATTGATGACCATTACTGTTACGAAAATACACCTTCTCCATTATTGTGCTGATAGAAGACGAACTTAGTATGTGGGATGCGTGTACCTTAACAAAATCACTAATTACTGTGCGGTTATGACGACCACTTTTATTACGGGCCGTGTGAAAATCAACTAAATCAGTCAACAATAGAAAATCTTACGTGTTCTCATCATTAAATTTGTGTGTTAAAATGAGAGTGGCCTCGATACTCGGAAAAAAAGATGGAAAGTTTCGTTTAGTCGGCGCAACATCTGTGGTCATATGCCGGAGAGAGACAGAAGGGGAAGGAATTATAGGAGAAGGGAACAGACCCCAGGAGACGGGACACAACCCCCGATTAATACCTGGTACCCATTCACTGCTGGGTGGACAGGGGCGTAGGGTATCGGAAAAGCCGCCCAAATTTTTCCACTCCGCCCGGGAATCGAACCCGGGCTCTCTCGGTTGTGAGCCGAGTGTGCTAACCACTGCACCAAGAAGCCCCACTCGATACTCGGAATGCATATGATTTCCTGAACGCCTACAAACGGATTCTTTCAGTGTGTCCGCCCTGCCAGTCACTCAACGGTTAGGAGACTGGGTGTGATCGCAAGACTAATAACAACACTCACTAACAATGGCAGTACGATACAATACAAATATCACCGTGTCTTCGCGTCTTTCTTGCTGCATTACTCCTCTGACCTACCTGGCGACGACTGTGTGGCCGCCAACATCACTTCGCAAACACAGTAATTATCGACGCGTTTCTGAAGTGTGTTGAGACTGACTTACTGATAACCCCCTCACCCTCCACCCACACAACCGCACACCCATACTTACTACCGCTCACACTTACACTCCCCCACCCCCTACCCACCCTCCCCCACAACCACACCCACCTACCCACACCCACACACGGTCTTGACACACCCCGAACCAATAACCATGTAGCTGCTGACTAGAAAAAAAAGACATTACAAAAAGATATTAAAGGCAGTACAATACCTTTTAAACGCTGCCTTCAAAACCATCACGAACTATTTATGGGGACACTTAGACAAACCAAATGCTCGTGTAAATGCTTCCACAACACCACCACCAGCGATAATGATCCACGACCCATAATGATTCGTCCCCACTCCACAAACTCTTCCACATGGTATCAAAAGACTGCATCAACCTCAATCACACTAAAAACAGTACAATACCTTTTACGAGTTATCTGCAGAACCGCGAACCGCTTACGGAGACACACTGACAGACCAAGCTCGTGTAGATACTGCCATAACACCACCACCATCACCAACCCACGACTCGCACTCTATTTCTGGTCCACGTCTCAATAAAAGAGCACCTTAACCTTGATCACTAAGACGTACGGTAAAAGTGACAATCTTGCTCGCTACATTGATCTTTGCAACATTAAAGCAACTCGGATTCCATACCTCGCTCACATATCAATAAAGACTGCACCATAATAACCTTGCTCATTGAGACGTACGGTAAAAGTGACACTCTCCCACGCTTCTTAGATCTTTGCAACATTAAAACCCAATACAGTACACGGCAATAAAGTAGAGGCAACAACCATTCTTCGGAGCTTCATATGTCCTCGAAAAATTAAGAAACCCGACGGATTATCACCAAACGCGTTGCTGCACCCGCCATAAATTCTCGAGACATTACGATACAAAACTGAACACGGTCATTAGAAGACGGACGGATGGGAAAACAAAGCAATACCGATTCTGGCGAGGCTCGTAAATCCTGGAGACATTGAGCCACTGAGCTGCAGGTGACCATTAAGAAGCGAACCACGGGAGTAACACATTCTTGAAGGTCCCGTAAGTCCCGAAGCCGTTACGAGACACAGCGGAGCGTGATCATTAGCAGACGTGGGCGATGGAAAAACAAGCAGCGAGAACGAAAACAGTGTCGATTCTTAAGTGCAACGAGAGTAACACATTCTTGCGAGTCCCGTAAATCCTGGAGCCATTACGAGACACAGCGGAGCGTGATCATTAACGGACGATGAAAAAACAAACAACAGCAACAAGAGTATCGATTTTTAAATGCCATGAGAGTAACACATTTTTGTAAGTCCCGTAAATCCCGGAGCCATTAATAGAGACAGCTGTACGTGATCATTAACAGATAAGCACACAACACCAACAACAGTATCGATTCGTAAGTGCTTCAGAAACCATTAAACCACACACGTATCGAACCACTGTGGCATTGAACTGAACGTGATAATTAAAGGACGGGTGAGCACGAACCATGATTCAGAAAGGTGGTTCAGAAAATGGATCGATTGTTGAGTGCTTCAGAGAATCTGGGAACATTAAAAGACAATTTAACACGATCATTAAGAACTGTACAGGAGAAGCAACACTTATGCTTCCAAGCCTCATTATTCCTTGGACCATCAGGGCACACAAGATATAAGGGGAAAACAACAGCAACGGTTATTCATTGCTTATTAATTTCTGGTATCATCAAAATAAAGAGCTGAACATTACGATTGAGAAACCACCAAGACACACAGCTGAACGAACACAAGCTAATATTAACAAACATACTGAGAAAACATCATCATCGGTTCTTGAGTGCTTTTTTATATCTTGGTAACTATTAAATGGTTAACAAACACACGGGAAAAAACACCAATGCATGGGGTCTTCATATGGAACATTTGTGTATTAATTACTCGTTACGTTATAAATGGGTCTTTCTATTGATCTCGATGTCAATAAAAATATCCACAATCAAAACAAACATCCTAAAACAGGTGACTATCATTACTGAGAAACGTACGATAAAAATAACCTTGACTTTTGCGCGTTACAAAGAGCCTGGAAACTTAAGACACGTCTGAACATCCTATTAATGAGCGTTTAAGTATTATCTTGAGCAACAGCAACGTCAGGGTTTACAAACGTCATGAATCCTGGAACTATTAAGATACACTACTATAAAAAAAAAGTCTGTTCAGAGCATCAAGTCGGTTCAAGGTGTGGCAGATTCCAGAATTCCCATGAGTGCAGCGCTGCCAGTTCGACCGCCAATTATCAGATTAGCACTCTCTCCCGGCCTACCCACCCACAACCCACCTGTTTATCTCTCTCTCTCCCTCTCTCTCCCTCTCGACCCGGGGGAGGGATCTAGGGGGACACACCGACCACCACCACCACCACCACTACCACCACCACAACGTGGCAACATGGGAAAAAATCGCTGCCACATGTCATAGAATTTATACAAATCCTTGTTATAATCCTAAACATCGACACTCATTGTACTATGTAGCTTCCTTTACTATATACAGAATATATAAAATATCGCTTTCAAGTAGCACAAGGATGGGAAATAAGAGAGAGACGCATGTACGAAGGCTGATTTGGCAGCATGGGTAGAGGTAAACGACGATACCAGCTCCACATTCACCGCGCGATGGACGACGCGGGTGCGACGTAAAAAAAAACCCTGAACCGGCTTCATGCTCTGAACAGACTATAACCATCGTAGCTAAATGCCCTTGAAACACTGATACGCAACGAAGCATGACCACTGGACGTACGGTAACTGGCCACGCTCATTAAGACACACGGTAAAGGCAACCACCATCACCCTCCATCCCAAACCACAAGCCATCAATAACAAAACACAGCGCACCGAAGGAACTCTTGCGTGTCGCCTCAATTTCACGCAGCAGCAACGAGCAAGCGCGGCGCCACTATACTCTCGTGCCTCGCCAAGACCCTCCAGCGGCCCGTCAGTTCGCAAGTCACGCGCCGACGGCCACCACCACCACTCCTTCGGCCCCGCAACCTTGAAAACAGTGACCGTAATGCTGCGATGGACACTGCTGGCGGCCCTTGCATAACGGAGGCGAGGGGGAGGAGGAGGGGAAGCGAGATGGGATTAAGAGGTAGGGAGGGAGGAGGGAAGAGCATTGATGAAGAGGACGGATTCTGCGAAGTGAAAGGGAAAAGGGGAGGCAAAAGGGAATGGATGGAAGATGGAGGGGATGGGAGTAAGGGGATGGAATGGAATGGAGAGGAGGTAAGTATTGTGTGGGTATGTGATGAGCGTTGGAAGGAGATAAACACTGAGGAGATGAGGAGAGAGGAAAGCAAGACTGGAAAGAAGAGAGAGGAAAGAGATAAACTGAAGGAGGAAAGAGGAATTAAACGATTAGAAAATGGGGAGAGAAAAGAAAGGGAATGAAAAATAGAGAAGGAAAGGAAATAGCTGAAATGAGGAGATAGAAAGGAGAGGAATGAGAAAAAAAATTATATGTGATGAAACAAAGACAACGATGATTAAATTCTACACAATAAAGAAGCGGAAACAAAAAGCTCGATAGATAGACAGATAGATAGAGAGAAGGTTACGTATTAGAGTCTCCCAACGTAACATTCATTAACCGTCACTCACTCGTTCCAAGATATTAAGCGCCCCGTCACAGCCTTAATGAGTTGGTCTGCGGGCGTGGCGAAGAGGGAGCCCGTAACTACCCACCCCAATTCGCTCACTTAGTATGCAAGGAGAGGGGAGAGAGGGAGAGGGGGTGACTGGGGGCGTGGGAGGCTTTGGGTGTGGCGGGGGAGGGAAGGGAGAGGGAGGGGGATGGAGGAAGGGAGATGGGAAACGGGAGAAAATGAAGATAAGAGCGATAACGGTTTGTGTGGAGAATAGGAGGAAGGGAAAGAGAAAAAAAAAAGCACACAGGAGAACATGATAAGTAAAAGGAAAATAGGAGAGGATTACAAAAGGGTGAACTTCAGTATACTTAATGTTTACGTACAGTGCGGTGTGAATAGTGCAACAATCCCAACCACAACAACAACTACTGCTACTACTACTACTACTACTACTACTACTACTACTACTACTACTCCCACTACTACTTAAACTTTCCATCCATGAATCTCTAACTTCCCAGTCTGCAACACTCATTCTGCATTCGATTAGAAAACCAAATCTTGTGTACATCTTTGTTGTATCTGAATGCATCTTACTAACCCTCACTGATAAGAATCCTGCCGTTCTCTTTTACCTGCACGCGATCACTACGCCACACACGCACACACCTCCTCCCCTGCCTCCCCTTCCCCTGCCCTCGGACACCCACTGAAGCACAAACCGAGTGACGCACAGACCTAATTGTTACGGATACGCCACGCCCACTCACCCCTCCCCTTCCCCTCCCTTCACCTCCACCCCAGGTCATCTCCTACTACTACTACTACTACTGCTACTACTACTACAAATATTACATCTGCCATTCTATCATTACGGGCTCCTACCATCATCACCACCATCACCACCACTATCAGCGCCACTACTACCACCATCACCACCCGCCTCCTTAGCTCAGGGGCAGAGCACTGGTCTTGTAAACCAGGGGTCGTGAGTTCGATTCTCACAGGGGGCAGAGCAGTGTGTTTTTGATATTTTAGTGCTGGGTTGACGAAAGTGAAGTAATGATGGCGTGTTTGAGGGAGTTAGTGGGCGCCTCTGATGCGTATACGAGGCGAAAATGTGAGTGGCTGGGTAAATACATGAAGGTTGACACACACACACACACACACACACGAAACACCTGGGCGAAATGAACACTTGTTAATCTGAGGCAGCGATCGAAACGTGTGTGTGTGTGTGTGTGTGTATGGTGTCTGTGTGTGTGTGTGTGTGTGTTTCAACCTTTATATATTCACCGAGTCCATCACATACTGTCTACGTAATCATCAGAGGCGTTCACTAACTCCCTCAAACATACCTTCATTAGAGTAACAAGATATCAAAACACCTCACCATCCGAAACTGACATCTCTTCTGGCCTCTCCGTACTAACTACTCTTTGCTGGAACATTGCTTAGCGGGCTTATTTATTTCCTCTTTTTGTTGCCCTTTAACTGCTTCCATTGCTCTTAACCTGGTAACTGCGGGGATCATGTTTCTTAAAGGCCCCTCTAAGCGAGAAAAATGAAAAAAAATCATCACTCACACAAACCATTTCATAATATATATCAACGCATTTGTGATCAGTTTATGCATCATCTATTTTGGGGGGTTTATATCATGGCACAAATTTGGCCCCTCGCTGCTACCGGGTTAAAATTGTTTCGTCGACGCTGCACGAAAAAAAATATTCTCCCATTTTGCCCCCTGTGAGAATCGAACTCACGACCCCTGGTTTACAAGACCAGTGCTCTGCCCCTGAGCTAAGGAGGCGCGTGGTGATGGTGATGGTGGTGATGGTCATCCGGGTGATAGTGGTGGTGGTGATCGTGGTACTGATGATGATGGTAGAATTGATGGTTGTAGAAGTAATGATTGTAGTAGTAGTAGTAGTAGTGGTAGTCAGGGGTGTGGAGTTGGATAAAAAAAAAAAAAAAAAAAAAAAAAATCGACTCCGGCTCCAGGAAATTTTGAGTTGGGACACCGACTGCGACTCCGACTGCGACTCCGACTGCGACTCCGACTGCGACTCCGACTGCGACTGCGACTGCGACTGCGACTGCGACTGCGACTCCGACTCCGACTCCGACTGCGACTCCGACTGCGACTCCGACTACGACTCCGACTGCGACTCCGACTGCGACTCCCCTCCCCCTTCCCCTCATCTCAAGTACAGTGGTAAGCAAATCAAACCGGCCACGCCACACACCACACCACACCACATCACACGTGTCGTAAGGAGTCGGAGATATTTTTACCGACTCCGACTTCAAACACCCATGGTAGTAGTAGTAGTAGTAGTAGTAGTAGTAGTAGTAGTAGTAGTTGTTGTTGTAGTGGAAGTAGTGGTACCTTAGTCTCCTTTTTCCCGAGTCTTGAAATAGAAAAGGGAGGAAAAAGGGAGGAAAGATGTGCAAGAGAGAATGGGAGACAAGAAGCATCCTCCCTTTTTAACTGCTCTCTCTCTCTCTCTCTCTCTCTCTCTCTCTCTCTCTCTCTCTCTCTCAGTCTCGCTCTGTTCTTCCCCTTTCCCCCTCCTCCTCCTCCTCCTCCTCTTTTTCTTCTCATTTCCAGTAGGGTAAAAAAAAGTTCAGATGAGAATGTTGAAGAGATCAGAAAAAGAAGCATCTCATTCATCCTCTTTCTTCCTCATTCCTCCTCCTCCTCCTCCTCCTCCTCCTCCTCCTCCTCCTCCTTCACAATTTCCCGCAAGGCAGAGAACGGAACGAAAAAGAAAGGAGGGAAAGAACGGTTCTCGTGTTTTTTTCTTCCTTCCCTCCCGAAACTTTCATCTCCTCCTCCTCCTCCTCCTCCTCCTCCTCCTCTTCGTTCAGTTTTTGGTGCGTGGCTCAGGTTGCACAACACCGGGAAGATGGGAGGGAGGAGGGGAGGAAGAGGGGAGGGAGGAGGGGAGGAAGAGGGGAGGAAGAGGGGAGGTGGTGGAAGAAGAGAGGCAGCGACCGTGCGACCCCCACCTCCCTCCTCCTCCTCCTCCTCCTCCTCCTCCTCCTCCTCTTTCTCCTCCTCCCCGTCCCGCTCCCGTTAATTCTTTCGTGATATGGATATCCCGTTATTCTCTCATCCTCCTAACACCCTCTTTATCTTTTTTTTTCTCTTCTAATTTCTTCCAGTTTCCCTTTCTTTCTTCTTTCCTTCTTTTCTTCCTTCTTTCCTTCCTTCTCTTTCATTTTCCGTTTCTTCTCTTCCCTCTCCTTTTACCTTCTTTCCCCTTTTTCTTCCATTCCACACACTATATTCCTTCCTTCCTTTATATCTTCCACCTCCCTTCTTCCACTCTCTTCCCTTCTCATATCCTCCATTTCTCTTCTCTTCTCTTCCCCTCTTTTCCTTCTTTACTCTTCCATCTTTTTCATTTCCTTACTTTCTCCCGTCTTTCATCTCCCATTCCTTTATCTTCCTTATGTTCTCGCTTCCTCCACCTAAGTCTCTCCCCCCTTTCTTTTTTCGCCTTTTCCAGTTTCGTCACTTTCGTTCACTCCATCTTCTCTCTCGTCTCTGCCACTTCGGTATCTCCCTTCCTTCCCTTCTCGCCTTTTAAATCTTCACTTCTTTCTATTCCTTTTTGCTCTCTCTCCTCTGCCACCTCAGTATCTCCCTTACTTTCCTTCTAGCCTCTTCCATCTTCACGTTTTTCTCTCCTCCCTTTCTCTCTCGCCTCTTCCATCTCAGTCTTTCTTCCTTCCCTTGCCTCCTCTTCTATATACATTCATGCTTTCCTTTTCTCTCTCCCTTCCTTTCTTTCTCCCCTTCTAACAACTTTGCGTCTTCCTTTCCTTCCCTTCTTTCTTTCTCATCTCTTCCGCCTTCAGGTCTTTCCCTCCCTTCCTTCCTTTCCTTTTCGCCTCTTAACACCCTTGCTTCTCCTTTCACCTTCCTTTCTTTCTCCCCTCTAACAACTCTGCGTCTCCCTTTCCTTCCCTTCCCTTCCTTCCTTTCCCCCTTCTTTCTTTCTCACCTCTTCCGCCTTCAGGTCTTTCCCTCCCTCTCTTCCTTTCCTTTTCGCTTCTTAATACCACAAACACTAACGGGTGCCCTTCCTTGACCTTGCATTGTTTTTACTTCACGACTCATCCCACTAC
Source organism: Eriocheir sinensis (assembly GCF_024679095.1). Lineage (NCBI taxonomy): Eukaryota > Metazoa > Arthropoda > Malacostraca > Decapoda > Varunidae > Eriocheir > Eriocheir sinensis. The sequence continues at coordinate 7,171,212 of NC_066554.1, forward strand.
GCCACACCACACCACAACGGGCAACTCCACACTGCACTACGCTACGCTACGCTCTGCCACACCATACCAGGCTACACCACACCAAGCAAAAGCAAACTCGACCAAGCCACACTATCCTTCACCACGTCAAACACCACCAAACTACACACAGCCACACCACAATAAGCAGCTCCACACTACATCTACACTACTCTAAGCTCTGCCACTCCACGTTAAACCACACTAAGTATCGCCAAACCTTGCCACAATACAACACACCACACTACGCCACACCACAACCAGCTCCACACTACACTAAACTCCGCTACGTTCTGCCACACCACGTTAAACCACACCAAACCCAAATCATGTCACGCCACACCCTCTAAAAACCACGCCGCATCACACCACACAGCTTTACTCTACAATACGCCACACTAACCACCCGAAAAAAAACTTAATCCTGTCACACCACACTCGCTAACACCACCCCAAACACCTGAAGTCAAACACCCAAACACCAGGTTCTCCCAGCGGTGCCGCAACGCAGGTGGGGGGCAGCGGGCGGCGGTGAAGGTCAAGGGGAAGTAGAAGAAGAAACGAATCACGGCTGAAGGTCATTAGCCGTGAGAACGAACCTTGCACACGTGAACGGCAGGTGAGCCGAACAAACAGACAGGTGGTGGTGGTGGTGAACAGGTAAGAAGTTCCGAATGTTTTTTTCTTTTCTTGCAGGTAAATACGCACATACATAAACATACATGAAGATAGAGATAGAACGATAGAACGATAGATAGATACTGATAAATAAGAATAGTTATATATGTAGATGGACAGATAAAGATAAAAATAGATAGATAGATAGATAGATAGATGGATAGATAGATAGATAGATAGATAGAGAGAGAGAGAGAGAGAGAGAGAGAGAGAGAGAGAGAGAGAGAGAGAGAGAGAGAGAGAGAGAGAGAGAGAGAGAGAGAGAGAGAGAGAGAGAGAGAGAGAGAGAGAGAGAGAGAGAGAGAGAGAGAGAGAGAGAGAGAGAGAGAGAGAGAGAGACCAAAAAAACAAGAGAAAGCTCCCATCACCTTTTCACCATTTCGCAAGGCCTTAAAGAAAGTACTATAAAAAAATAATAGCCGGGTTAATCTTTAGAAAACGAACTTTCTTTCATTAACGATTCTCCTCATTCACCACCACCACCACCACTACCACCACCATCTCCACCCTAACACACCCTCACCATCGCATCACCACTCTATAATTCCACCGCAGTCATCACCACCTTTACCTCGAAGTCATCCTCATCACCTCTATAAACTTTGCATTGCCTATTACTAGATTTGCAACACACTAAACATTACGCAACAAATCAATTTCAACACACACACACACACACACACACACACACACACACACACACACACACACACACACACACACACACACACACACACACACACACACACACACACACACACACACACACACACACACCTTTGTAACTTTAGAATAACACATGTATACAAGGTCTAATCAATCACCTTGTTTCGCCTCTCTCATTGCATCCTCACTTCACCTAAACTCAATACACACACAATGACGTTCCTTCCCTCCTTTTATTTCCGTCGCTTGCCTTTCCCTTCTTTTCCCTTTTGCTTCCTTTCCTTTCATTCATTCTCCCTTCCTTTCCTTTTTTGTCAGTATCCTTCCTTTTCCTACCCTGCGCAAAGTAAAATAATGTTCTTGGGCACCGTTGATGACAGCTAGGAGTACCAACGTAGTGAAGTCCCGATCTATTTTTTACAGGAAACCCCCCAGCTCAAGGGCAAAACAAGAAACAACAACAACAACAAAAAAGCCTGCTAAGCGTTGTTCCCGCAACAGAAAACAGAATGAATGCCTAGAAGAGAGGTCAGTCTATAATACAGTAACAGACTCGTGTTCGGTGCCAGACTGTAGTACTTATTTAGTCTAGAAGCTGCGTGGCACACTTATATATACAGCAGCATCCTGATTTAGTGCCTGCATCGTACAAGCCCAGAATACAGTAGCTAGCATATAATGGCGTCTTTGTATACAGTGCCAGCCGTGTGTCCAGTGCCCGTTCAGAATGCCAAACCAAGCCTATTGCAGTGTCAGGTCCGTCGTTATGGGCAGCCACACACACACACACACACACACACACCGACACACACACACGTCCAGCGGTGGCAAGGTTTTAAGTACAGGGTAAGTACATGCAACGAATCCGTCATCTTGAGTTGTGGGTGCCGACTGACCTGCCTTTGGAAAGCGACACAACGGGGATTCTGTCTGTCTGTGTCTGTCTGTTTGTCTCTGTCTTTCATTCTGTCATCTTTTCTCACTTCCTTTTTCTTTTCCTTTCTTTCTTTCTCTCCCCCTTTCTTATTTTTATTCATTCATTCACTCACTCATGCACTCTTTCTTTCTTTCTCTTTCTGTCTATCTTTTCTGTCTCTCTCAAGATACATCTATTTTTCTTAATATAACGGAGATAAGCCATCGAAGGTGACAAATTTAGTCTCCAGAGAATCTCAGACTAAAGGAAACAAAAATATAAAAAGGAGAGACTCGAAGCAATGACAAGAAAAATAAAAACATGAAAGCGCGTGCACAAAAAAAAAAAGGAATCTGCAGGAGTTTAAGAAGATAAGAACATAAGGAGATTAAATGGACGTAGGAACATAAGGGATCTGTGAAAGTAAAGGAACGTAGAATCATATGAAGTTTATAAGACCATACGAACATAGAGAAACTGAAAGAGAAGATAAGAACATAAGAGCGTAAAGACTTGAAATGAACATGAGAACATAATTAAGTTGAAAAAGTAAAAAGAAGATGAAAACGAAGGAACAGACGAAATTTGAATGAACAGAAGAACATAGATAAACTGAAAGAGTAAAAAGAAGATAATAAGGAAAGAACAGACGAAATTTAAATGAACAGAAGAACATAGATAAACTGGAAAAGTAAAAAGAAGATAAAAAGGAAAGAACAGACGAAATTTAAATAAGAACATAAATAAGTTGAAAGAGTAAAAAGAAACTATAAAAAAAACGAAACAGACGAAATTTAAGTAACCACAAGAACATAAGGAAGATGGGAGTGAAAAAAAAAAAATTAGAATGTAAAACCACAAGGAATCTAAATGAACATAAGAACAAAAGGAGAATGCAAGAACAAATAACCGCAAGGAGACAAGACCGAATAAAAACAAACACACACACACACACAAAAATCAGTCCTCGTCATCAACTTCAACGCATTGCAACACACGACTGAACGGAGGGAAGGAAGGGAGGGGAGGAGGGGAGAAGGGGGGTACTGACACTCACTCACTCACTCACTCACTCACTCACTCATAACTCACACACACACTCGCTCTTACTCACACTCATTCGCTCCTACTCACTCACTCTTATTCGCACTCATTCACTCACTCACTTACTCACTCACTCACTCTTATTCACACTCACTCCCACTCGCTCGCTCACACTCACTCACCTCTCACTTCCGCCACAGGTATAAGGAGATCAGATGTTAGGGGCTCCTTATCGCGTAGGCCTATGCACACACACACACACTGGGGAACACACGGCTACGCACTCACCGGCAGGCGCACACACCACACACGCACACAGCCGAGAGAGAAACTACTGCGTTGGCCCACACTGCATCTCCTTCTGCAGGCATCCCCTCCACTTGGCCCGCTCTTCCTTCTCCTCCTCCTCCTCCTCTTCCTCCTCCTCCTCCTGGTTCTGCTTCTCCTCCTCCTCCTCCTTATCTTGCTCTTAATGTGTTTACTCATTCTCTTTCTCTTTCTTTTCCTACTTCTCCTTCTCCTCCTCCTCCTCCTCCTCAACTTGGTCTTCTTCCTCTTCCTCTTCTTTCTTTTTTTCCTTTCCTACTAAATCTAGCTCCTTATTTAACTGGTGCTCTTCTTCTTCTTCTTCCTCTTCTTCTTGTTCTTCTTGTCCTTGTTCTTGTTCTTGTTCTTCCTCCTCCTCCTCCTCCTCCTCCTCCTCCTCCTCCTCCTCCTCTCAGGTGTTCACGCGGGAGACGTAACTCAGTCGGTCACTGATTAAAAGTCGACAGGTGATCAGAGGAGGAAGAGGAAGAGGAGGAGGAGGAGGAGGAGGAGGAGGAGGAGGAGGAGGAGGTGCACGCGAGCCTCAGTTAAAAATAATATTGGAAAGTTGAACTGGTGACTCCTCCTCCTCCTTCTCCTCCTCCTCCTCCTCCTCCTCCATCTCCTCTTAGCTAGGTTTGTTGTTATTCATTCCGGTGAGAGGCGCGTGTGGAAGGAGGTGGAGGAGGAGGTGGAGGTGGAGGTGAAGGGGGGGAGAGAAAGAAGGATGTGGAAGAGGGGGACGAGGAGGAGGAGGGGAGGGAAGGGGTAGGGGAAGGGAAGGGGAGCAATGCTATTATGCCCTGGTAGGAGTGAATGGCCTGGGTAGATCCGCTTTCCACAGACACACAGACAGACAGACATACATACATACAGACAGACAGACAGACAGACAGACAGACAGACAGACAGACAGACAGACAGACAGACAGACAGACATACAGACAGACAGACAGACAGACAGAAGGAAAGAAAGAACGAAAATAAATAAAGAAAGACGAAAGAAAAAAAAAAGTTAGAGAGAAGAAATAAAAAAAAAATGGAAAGGAAAAAGAAAAAGAACGGAGAGAAAGAAGAAGAAAAGAAAGAAAGACAAAAGAAAAATTAAAGGAAGAAAGTAGAGAGAAAAGAAAAAATGGAAAAAAAAGAGAAAAAAGAAACGAAGGAAAGAAAGAAAAACAGACAGACAGGAAGAAAGACAAACAAAGATGGATAGATAAAGAGACAAACAGACAGATGGACAGATAAAGTAATAAACGCAGAGATAAACGGACAGATAAGCAGATGAATGTAAACAGACAGACAGACAAACACACATAAACCCATGCAAAGACAAACAGACAGACAAGACAGATGGACAGATACAAACAGACTTGCAGATAAACAAACACAGACAGGCAACCATGCAACATAGACAGACAGGAACACAGAGACAACTATATAGAAAGGACACACACACACACACACACACACACACACACACACGAGGAGGAGGAGGACGTTTACCCCAGTCACATAGCACGCTTTTCCCCCGAACTTTCTATCACCTCATGGACTTCCCCTCCCCCCCCCCCTGCCTCCCCCGCCCCCCCTCGCCCCTCACCCCCTCTATTACTTAACGTTCTCCTGTCGCGCCATTATTCTGCATCACGGGGCGGAAAACACGATATTTTAGGGGGGCGGGGAAAGTACGTATGTGTGTGTGAGGATGCATGGCGACAGAGGTGGAGGAGGTGGAGGAGGAAAGGGAAGAGGTGATGGAGGAGGAGGAAGTAGTAAGGGATTGAATATATATGGGATAATGAAGGAAGGGGAAGGGAGGGAGAGAGTGTGCTACAGGAACAGGAATGGTAAGGAGGAGGAAGGGAATGGAAGGAACAACGCATGGAAGAAAAGAAGGAAGGGGGAGAAAGGGGAAGGAAACGGCATTAGGTACAACAGGAAGAGAAGGAGAAAAAGGAGGAGGAGGAGGAAGTATAGGAATGGACTGAATACATAAAAGGTGACATGGAAATGGGAAGGGGAAATGTGGAAAGGGAAAGGAAGGATGTATGAAAGAATAAAAGGATAAAGAGAGAGGAGAAGACGGTTTCACGTACCACTTCAGGAAGCGAAAAGAATGTGTATAAGGAAAGGGGATGAAGGAGAGAAAGCAGGAAGAGGCGGGGTAGGAGAAGGTGAAGGAAAGGGGAGATAAGGGGAATGGATGTACGAGTGACAGAGATGGAGATAAGACGACGGGAAAGGAAAGGAAGGAGGAAGAGGAGGGATTATAAAAGAGATCAGAGGAATGGGAGACAGAAGGGATAACACGGATGAGGAAGAGGAAGAGGATGAGATAATGACGAAGCAAGGAGATAATTATAGGAGACGAGCATACGGTGGGGAAGGGGAAGAGTTAGAAAGAGGAAAGAGGAAGCAAAAGGGGAATTGAATAGTGAGGGAGATGAAAATGCAAGGAAGGGAAGGTAAGGGGATGCAAGGGGAGAGGAAGATGGAGGGTGAGGAGGAAAGAAAGGAGAAGAGAGGGAACAAAAGGGGAATTGAATAGTGAAGGAGATGAAAAAGCAAGGAAGGGACTGTAAAGGGATGCAAGGGGAGAGGAAGATGGAGGGTCAGGAGGAAAGAAAGGAGAAGAGAGGGAACAAAAGGGGAATGGACTCGTTACGCGGGGGTGAGGAAGGGAGGAAGAGGATGACGCAATGAGGAAGCGAGGGATGTGACGTAACTCAGATTGAAAGCATAACAAATAACACAACAATGGTAACAAAAAGGCAAACAGGAAGGGAAAGGGGAAAACATATCAGGACTGAGCGATGAATATTAATGGCGTGTGTGTGTGTGTGTGTGTGTGTGTGTGTTTCATAAGTAAAAAGTAACGTAAAAGTGATACAAATTAATAAAAGTGATACGCAATGAGAGGTAACTATTTTTCTTCTTTTTCCTCCTCCTTCTTCTTCTTCTTTTTCCTTTTGCTTTTCGTTGTCTTTTTTCCATCCTTTTTCTTTCTTTTCTTCCTTCTTTTTCTTTTTATCCTTATCTTTTTATCTTCTTCTTCCTCCTCCTCCTCCTTCTCCACCTCCTCCTCCTCCTTCAATTTCCGGCTGCGTAAAAAATGTTCCGATTAGAATGTTGAAAACGAAGAAATTTGGAGAAGCATTTAATTCATCCTCTTTTTTTCCACATTCCTCCTCCTCCTCCTCCTCCTCCCAATCAGTAAAAACGAACAGGTAAGATGAGGAGGAGGGATCAGTGAGGGAGGGGAATGGGGGGGGGGGGGAAGAGGGGAAGGGGGCTTGACTCTTGTGACTCGACCGTGACTCACCGTGACTCTGAAGAAGGCCAATGATCGTGTCACGTCGCTAGTCACGTCACGTCACGTCTCGTTAGTTACGAAGATTTACGTGTCTCGCAATGGCGTAATTTTTTTCTACGTTATTGATGACGATTTGCAAGAACAATGAAGGATGCATGTGATAAAACTGATGATGTAAGTGTGTTAGGTGTGTGTGTGTGTGTGTGTGTGTGTGTGTGTGTGTGTGTGTGTGTGTGTGTGTGTGTGTGTGTGTGTGTGTGTGTGTGTCAAAATAACATGTGTGAATGGGAACAAAATAATAAAAGAAAACAAAGAAAATGACACTGGCCACGCTTTGAACTAAATATGAAAAGAAGGAGATTGAGAAATAGAAAAAGAAGAAAAGGAAGAAGTGGAAGAAGGAGAAAAAGAAAAAAAAAGAAAACGCAAATAGGGATGGAGAAGAAGAAGAAGAAGAAGAAGCAGAAAGAAAAGAGAAAGAAGGAAAAGTAAAAAAAAAATATAAAAGAAGAAAGAAAGAAAAACAGTAGAAAAAAAAGAACATGATGACGGCGAGAAAGACGAAAAAGGAGAGAAACGAAGACAGACAACAACAACAACAACAAAATAAATAAATAAACACACATAAGAACAAAAACAAATAAAATAACACAACAGAAAAAAAAAACATGATGAAAGGAAAGAAAAATGACACGGCAACAGAATCAAAACAAACAAACAAACACACACGAATACATAATAGAAAAAGAATTAAAAAAGTACACTCATAAAAAAAAAAATAGAAAACGAGCTTCCGTGTGAGTGTGTGTGTGTGTGGGGGGGGGGGAAACTTTCTACACTTGACCCCACGTGACCTGACCTGACGATACACTGAACTTCAACTTCCGCTCCAGCCAGTCACCACCTTTACCTGCCCCCCTCCTCCCTCCCCCCCCCCACGCCTCAGACCCAGACCCAGACCAAGACCAAAGGCTTCGTGTAGAATCTGTAGGTAGAGGAAATGCCTGCACAGACCTCCCTTCTCAGCCTCCGTGTGTTTGTTTGTTTGTTTGTCTGTTTGTTTTTTCATCATTCTACATTTTTCATCTTCATCATCTTTCATCTGTTTTTAGTGTTTTATTAATTTTTACTTATTTATTTTTTGTTGTTTCTTCATCTTTCATCTTCTTCAATTTCATCTTTTCTTTTCTTTTTTTCTTTTTTTAGTGTTTTATTTTATTTTGTGTTTTTGTGTGTTTGTTTGTTTGTGTGTTTGGCTGACTTAAGATACGGTAAGGCATTGTTAAAATAATCGAACAATTCTTATTTATATTTTTTTTCAGTTCATGTTCTTCGATTTTGTTCCCGATAGTTCCATTCTTTTTTTTCTATTTCGTTGTGTCTTTAATTCCCTTTTTTTTTGTTTCCTAAATTTTTTCTTATCATGCACTATTTTGTTATCTTTTCCACTGTGTTGTTTCTCTCCTTCAATAATTTTCGGCTTCCTTGTTCCTTTTCATTACACAGTTTTTTTTTCCAAGTGACATTTTAACTTTCTATATCTCTCTACGTTCACTTCTTTCTGTCACACTAATTATCTTGTTCCTCATTAATTCTGATCACGTTCTTTCTCTCTCTTTATTCTCTTTCTTGTTCTTTTTTCCGTTGCTCAGCTTCTTTCCTTTGCGTGTTGTGATCTCGCGAGACCGAAAGAAGCTTAGCGGAAATAGATTAATTGCTTTTAGTTTTGTTTTGTGTATTGCAGTTAACATTCTTGTACACCATCTTCTTCTTCTTCTTCTTCTTCTTCTTCTTAATTCTTCTTCCTTTTTTTCTTCTTCTTCTTCTTAATTCTTCTTCCTTTTTTTCTTCTTCTTCTTCTTAATTCTTCTTCCTTTTTTTCTTCTTCTTCTTCCTCTTCCTCTTTTTTTCTTAATTCTTCTTCCTTTGCGTATACTTCTTGTTCTAGTTCTTGTTCTAGTTCTTCATTTTTACTATTACTTTCTTTTTAATTGTACTTCCTCTTCCTAATTCTTGTTCTCGTTTTAAATCTTCCCTACTTTTTTTTCTTAATCTTCACTTCATCTTAACTCCTCCTCCGCCTCCTCCTCCTTCGCCTCCTCGTCCTCCTCCACCATCTTCATCTCCTCTTCCCTCCCAGCTTCCATTCCACTAATACCCAGTTCACCTCGCCCCCCCCCACCCCTCATGCCCTGCAGCGGTGTAGAAACGAAGTGACAGGGGTGGTGGCGGCGGCGGCGGTGGTGGGGGCGCCCTACATAGAGAGCAAACACCCCGGCCAGACACAGTGACTGACAGATAAACACACACACACACACACACACACACACACACACACACACACAGAATGACAGGCGAGAAAGACGGGGTGAAAAATGAGACACGGACGGTAAACGACAAGCATAGATAGATAAGCAAACATTGATAGACGGGCAAAACTTAGTCAGATACAAATAGAGACACAGACAGACAGAGAATGACGAGCAAGAAAGACAGGGTGAAAAACAATACACAGACGGTTAAGATACAGACATACAGACACATAGATAGACAGAACATTATCACATACAAAACGATAGACAGACAGATAGACAGACACAGAGATTGACAGGCAAGAAAAACAAGGTGAAAAACATGACACAGACGGTTAAGAGACAGACATACAGACACATATATAGACAGAACACGATCATATACAAAACGATAGACGGACAGATAGACAGACACAAAGTAAAGTAGATAAAGACAGGCGAACAGACAAGAATTATTATTAAAGTTTTGACCGAAATAAACGAAAAAAAAATAGACGAGACACATTACAAACATACAAACACACATAGATAGATAGATACATAAACAGACAGGTAGATAGGTAGATAGATAGGTAGAGAAAGGTTGAGAGAAAGGTGATGCTATAAATAGATATAATAAAAACAATTACAAGACCAGAATAAAAAAAAGAAAATTGATGCTACGCGGAAGTCGGGCAGAGAGAGAGAGAGAGAGAGAGAGAGAGAGAGAGAGAGAGAGAGAGAGAGAGAGAGAGAGAGAGAGAGAGAGAGATACAGAGAGAGAGAGAGAGAGAGAGAGAGAGAGAGAGAGAGAGAGAGAGAGAGAGAGAGAGAGAGAGAGAGAGAGAGAGAGAGAGAGAGAGAGAGAGAGAGAGAGAGAGAGAGAGAGAGAGAGAGAGAGAGAGAGAGAGAGAGAGAGAGAGAGAGAGAGAGAGAGAGAGAGAGAGAGAGAGAGAGAGAGAGAGAGAGAGAGAGAGAGAGAGAGAGAGAGAGAGAGAGAGAGAGAGAGAGAGAGAGAGAGAGAGAGAGAGAGAGAGAGAGAGAGAGAGTGTGTGTACAGTCTTGCCACAGGGGATGACCGGATGCTCTCTCCGCCGTACTAAGAATACCAAGAGGATTCTGGGCAAGGGGAGAGAAAGAGAAAGAGAGAAAGAGAGAGAGAGAAAAGATAGCGACGGGCCGGATCAAGGAAGCAAATGACGTCAAAGAAAACCAGATAGAAAGGCGGATAAGAATAGATAAGGATGTGACGAAAATAATGACGAAAATATATATGGGGAAAAAAAGAAATAGGCCTACTGATAAATCGAAATAGGCTGACTGAGATGTAAATAAATAAGTGAATGAATAAATAGAGAAATAGCAGGATAATTGAAGGAGGGAAGGAAGAAAACGCAAACAACACACACACACACACACACACACACACACACACACACACACACACACACATATACGAATACATAATAGGTTACGAGGAGGAGATTTGAAGGTGAACAGTTAAAGGAAGACGGAGGAGGAGGAGGAGGAGGAGGAGGAGGAAGGAAAGTTCTAGGAATCGAGTAGACAATGGTTTGAGGAGGACTTGGAGAGGAAATGTCTGGGTGGGATGAACTTCCTCCTCCTCCTCCTCTTCTCCTCCTCCTCCTCCTCCTCTCTCGTAAAGAACATTTTCCCCGTATCGAACTATCTCCTTGTTTCCAGAATCAATAAATTTTCCGAGTGTACTTTTATTAGATCTGCTTCCTCCTCTTCCTCCTCCTCCTCCTCCTCCTCCTCCTCCTCTTCATCTTGTTTTTCTTTCCCAACCTGTTCTTGTACTGTTACCACGTCTCCTTCTTCTTCTGCTTGTTCTTCTTCTTTTCTTTCTGTTCCATTTTCTTCTTCTATGACTCTTCCTACCTTTTTCCCGTTTTCTTTCTTTTACATTTTATTTTCTTGTTACTCTTTCTACAACGACAACAACAACAACAACAACAGTTAACGTGACGAGGCAAAGCAGGACCGAGGTGTTTGTGGACGCGGTTACATAATAGTGGTTGTTGTTGTTGTTGTTGTTGTTGTTGTTTTTGTTGTTGTTGTTGATTAGCCGTTCTTGATGATGATGATGATGACGGTGATGATGAAAATAAGGTTGTTCTTGTTATTGTCGTTATTCTTTTCGTCATATTTTGTTGCACTTGTTTTTCCATCTTCTTGCTCTTTTGTATTTTTTTTGTTCGTGTCCTTATTCTTATTTTTTTCTTTTTTTTCTTGTCTTCGAAGGATGATGAGAGAGAGAGAGAGAGAGAGAGAGAGAGAGAGAGAGAGAGAGAGAGAGAGAGAGAGAGAGAGAGAGAGAGAGAGAGAGAGAGAGAGAGAGAGAGAGAGAGAGAGAGAGAGAGAGAGAGAGAGAGAGAGAGAGAGAGAGAGAGAGAGAGAGAGAGAGAGAGAGAGAGAGAGAGAGAGAGAGAGAGAGAGAGAGAGAGAGAGAGAGAGAGAGAGAGAGCACCGTGAAGGTGACCTGAGAGCCCCTCCTTAAGGTGTGTACGGTGTATTGAGACAGCCTGCCGTGACCTTCTCCCGCACAGAGGACGAGAGAACAACAATAACAACCACAACAGCATCTAGTCATTGCAGCAGGGTAATGAACGGACTCAGACGGAAGTGGGGCTGTAAATCTTTAACTACTGACGAAATGCTGTCTTTCATTATTTTATTACTATATCGTTATCATATTTATGGAGGACTGAGAACACTACTTAAGCCTTTGCAATAGAGGGATGTACTTGCCAGGCCAAAAATGAGGCCGTGGATGCAGCTAATGTTTCTCCTTAAAGATATACCTTGCTGTGATCTGCTTTAAGAATCTCACATTAGTTTATCTTTTACGGCAGAGAGGTTGAAGAGCTAGAGACTATGATGAGAAGGATGATACATGTTCCTATTATGCAAACACAAGATATCAATAAAAAAAGAAGAATCAAGGTTAAGGTCGGTATTCTCAGATGCTTTTGGCTCTCACAACAAGTATTTTAAAGGGCCACAAAGGAGATTAGTTAAGTTCTCATGATTTTTTTTCTTCACATTTTTCCACTCATTTTTCACATTCATGGTGCAGATAAATAGATACCTTGTCAAACTATCGCTGGGCTCATCAAACTACCCATGGAAAACCCCACACCCTCCAGGAAAGTCTTATCAAATGTGGGTGTGTGAGCCCCAAAGTTTGCGTGTGTAAGAGAGTCTGGAATGGAGGATCGTGTGTGTGTTCTTGTGTTTCTTTCCAGGCAGGCTGAGGACGGTGGCTGCTCCCTCTTCTCCTTCCCCTTCACCTCCCTTCCCGCCGAGGCTACACTCCCCTTCCTGGAATCGCTCACCCCCGCCCCCCAATACGGCTTCGTCAGTGTTCTTGCTCCCCCTCCCCCCTTTATTCCCTTACACAATCACATACATGACGAGGGAGCACCAGATACACACAGCAAAGCGTCCTCTGGTGTGTGTGTGTGTGTGTGTGTGTGCAGAGAGGAACCTTCGCGGGCTAGTTCACGTGTGTTATGTACTTCGGGGCGTGGCGGAATGGGGAGTAGGGAAGGGGAAGGGGGGGAGGGGAATAGGGGGTTAGATTCTTCTCCCTCACTTCGCCTCCCTTCCTTTCCCTTGTTGCTGCCTCTATTGTTACCTTCCCTCCCTCTCCACACTCCTTTGCTTCCCTTTTTCCTCCTCGTCCACTCCCTTAATCTCTTTTTCGCATCCCTTCCCTTATTCCCTTCCTTACCCTATCCACCAAATCCTGTTCTTCCTCCCTCCCTCCCTCCGTTCGTCCTTCACTTCCTCTTGTTCTCCCTTCCTCCCTCACTCATTCCTGTATCCTTTCCTCCCTTCCTACCCCGTTCCCTCTTGCTATCCTGTTCTCCCTCCCTTCCCTCCTCCCTCACCCAGTCCTGTTTCCCTCCCTTCCTAACCCACGCCTCTCCTTCTTCCCTCACCCCCGACTTTTCTTTACCTCCCTCCCTCTCTCCTTCATGCACTTCTCTATCCCTCCCTCCCTTCCCTCCTCCCTCACCCAGTCCTGTTTCCCTCCCTTCCTAACCCACTCCTGTTTTTCCTCCCTCACCCCCCACTCCCTCCCTCCCTTCTTCACTCCACCCCTCCACCCTTACACAATCCAGGACCATGACTCACACCCTTCAACAGACTTCCAAGATATAAACCAGACGGCTGTTTTGCATAATTGGTGTTAGATGTTGTTTTATAAGGCGGCTACAAGTGCTCTATGTTTAGCTGTCTTGATGTATTGAGCGAAAAATGTAAATGCGGTCTTGTGAAGTGTCGCCATAGTATATATTTTACATTGTGGAAGCATGATAAGAGTTACCCTCGTGCTAAAACAAAAATAAAATGTGGTATAATCCTCCGTCATCAGTCTTAATGTATTGAAAGAGGTGACGGCAGGGAGAGAAAATTTAACTAACCTTTCATCTCTTATTAGAATCGCCTTCCATGCAGGTAAACTATATATCAAAATCTTACTTTTAAAGAGAAACAAACAAATCATGAATATTTTTTAGACTTTTCTCGTTACACTCACGGAAGATATTATAGGTTGAGAAAGATGGTTTCCGCTTTACATATCTCGCAGAATGTATATGGAGTGCGATAAAATACATACGTGACAGTAAAACGTATTGTATAGATATTGTGTTGCGAAAGAAAGGGTGAATCAGCTCAAACCATAAAGAAAGAAAACAAGCGACAGAGGAACAAAGCACAGAGCAAAATAAGAAAGAAAGTGTACCACAACGATATTAATAAACACAACAACAACAACAACAACAACAACAACAACAACAACAACAACAACTAACGTGACGAGGCAATGCACGAATGAGTTGTGTGTGGACGCGGTTACATAAAAGTGGTGGTTGATTTGAGACATCCCACATAACACACGTCCAAGGATGACGCACACAGGCAGCACAATACACTGAAAGGCCCCGTCAAGGTGTTCCGTTATCGCACAAAGGGAGCGGAGGATAATACAGAAACCCGCGACTCACTCCACCGCTCCCTCGTAAGACTCGGTGGAAGAGAGAGACGGTGGAAGAGAGTCATCAAAGGGGCCGCGGTGGAGCAATGCAAAGGCGAGTGGATGTGAAATGGATGAGGAGAACGGTGGATAAAAAAAAAGTAACCACAGTCCTTAATACAGGAGACTCGCGGATAAACACCGGCCTGTAAATACGGTAATGAGGGAGGCGGAATTGGCTGTTAAATTGTATGGTTGGGACACACACACACACACACACACACACACACACACACATACATACCTTTTCATTATCAGATTGCAGGTTACATAAATTGATGGGCCCTTGTGTATGTGTGTGTGTGTGTGTGTGTGTGTGTGTGTGTGTGTGTGTGTGTGTGTGTGTGTTCAAGGTCGCTGTGTGTACGTAACCAACCGTGTACGCAGACCTACCCATCCCGCACATGACAACCCTTCATTACATTCTTACCCATGCATTAAAATCGTATCTCCCTACCTCCCCCTCTTCCCATTTTCTCCTCCCTCCCTTTACCTCCCTTTAATCAGTTCCTTCTCCCTTCCCTTTCCTCTTTTCCTATCAACTCTTCATCCTTATTTGAATTCCCTTTCATTTCTTAACTATCTTACAACTATCTTACTACTACCACTACTACTACTACTACTATTATATTTCAATTTTTCCTCATCCTTCTCTCTCTTTTCCTTTTAACTCTTTTTTTTTTTGTATTTATGTCCATTACTCTTATTTTCTTTCCTCCGTCTCTTCTTCCCTTTTCTCATTAAGCTACTTTTTCCCTTCTTTTTCCCTTCTCTTTTCTCTTTCACCTTTTTCGTCATCATCAACTTCTTCTTTCTTCTTACATGTTTTTTTTTATATTTCCTCTTCCTCATTTTGAGATTCGTCTCGTTCTTTCGTCACCCTTCCTCCTCCTCCTCCTCCTCCTCTTCCTCCTCTTCTTTCTTGTTCTTTCACTTCATCCTTAACCAATTACATATTCATTCATTTTTCTTCACATAGCCTTATCATCATCTTATTTATTATCTCCCTCTTTTCATCTTTATTTATTATTACGTGTTCCTTCTTTCCTCATTCATTTCTTCTTACTCATCTCCTCTTACTCATCCTTCTCATTCCTTTCTTCTTTCTCACTCTTTCCTTTCTCTCTTTTCCTCGTTCTTCTTCTTCTTCTTACCTGTTTCTTCATCCATTTCTCATTCATCATTTCCTCCTCTTATTCATTTGTTTCTTCTTCCTCACTTTACTACATAGGACATTCACGTCTTTTATTCATTCTTCCTCATTCACCTTTTATCATCTTTTACTCATTCCTTCATTTCATTCACTCATTCTTTCATGCTTCCTCCTAACCACCACCACCACCACCACCACTACCAACATCACCTCCATCACCACCACCACCACGACCTTTCCTCGACCTTACATCACTCTTCAAGTCCCTCTGAGAAACACGACCCCAGCCTCCCCCACAATCCCCCTCCCCCCCCACCTCAACGACCACAGCCCAAATGACCACCATGACACATCAGTCCTCACCAGGGGGCAGCGATGACCTCACTTTCTCCTCCTCTACGACCCCGTGATTATGTTCCTGGGGGGGGGGAGGTCATCATGGAGGAGAGGAGGGAGAGAGGGAGAAGAGGAAGAGGAAGGGAGGGATAGGTGAGAGGGAGAAAGGGAATGGAGGACTGTGAAAGGGAAAGGAGGAGGAAGGGAAGGAAAGAGAAGGGAAGGAGAAGAGAGAAAGAGAGAACAAGAGGGATAGAAGGAGGAAAGGAAGAGGAAGTGTGGTGAAAGAAAAGAGGAGGAGGAGGAGGAGCAAGAAAGGAGGGAGGGAGGGAAGAGGAGGGGTAAGGAAGATGAAGGAAGAGAGTCCAGAGGGAAATTCTGAAAGGAAGGGAGAGGGAAAAAAGGAAAGGGGCAGAAAGGGTGAGGAAAGGAACGGAATGGGAAAGAGAGGAGGAGGAGGAGGAGGAGGACGGGGGGAGGTGGAAGAGATGAAAAAAAGGGAAATGGTGGAATACGGTGGATGAAAGGAAGTGGAGAGGGGGATAGGAGAGAGGAGGAAGAGATGACTGAAGGAGGATTGAAGGAAAAGGGAAAGAAAGGGAAATGAATATGAAGATGGATAAGGAAAGAGAGATGAAAGAGGAAGAGAGGAAGGAGACGAAAAGGAAGGAGAGTGGAGAGGAAGTGAGAGAGAGAGAGAGAGGGAGAGGTGTGGAATAGCGGAAGAAATATGGAAGAGAAGGAGAAGAGGTGGACTGAGAAAGACACGTGAAGGGAGGACCTGAAGTAGATAAAATAGACTGAAAAAGATTGATAGATAGATAGATAGATAGAAAGACAGATAGAAAGAGACGTGAATGGAGGACTTGAAGTAGATTAGATAGACTGAAAAAGATATGGACAGATAGATAAATAGATAGATAGATAGATATAAAGAAAAACAGGTAAGTGAAGATAAGTTTCTCACACACACACAAAAAAGATAAATTAAGAAAGAAAAAAAGTTAAAACCCTCCAAAAAAAATAGTGAATCAAAGAAGAGGGAGACAAAGGCACAACAGAGGAAGACAAAAGACAGGAAAAAGAAGAAGAGGAAGACAGGAAGGAGGACAAAACTGAAAATAGGCAAAAAAAAAAAAAAAGAAATACGAAAACAGACGATGATGAAAAGCGAAGACAGAAAATAAAAGAAAACAGAAGACAAAAAAAAAAAAAAGAAATACGAAAACAGACGATGATGAAAAGCGAAGACAGAAAATAAAAGAAAACAGAGAAGACAAAAAAATAAAGGGAGACGAAGATGAAGACAAACGAAGACAATAAAAAAATACAGATAACCCCCCGAAAAAAAAGAAATACGAAAACAGGCGATGATGAAGAAAGAAGAGAGAAAAAAAGAAAACAGAGAAGACAAAAAATTAAAGGGAGACGAAGATGAAGACAAACGAAGACAATAAAAAAATACAAATAACTCCCGAAAAACAACAACAAAAAAAGACAAATACGAAAACAGGCGAAGATGAAGAAAGAAAACAGAAAAAAAGGAAAACAGAGAAGACAACAATTTAAAAGGAGACGATGATGAAGACAAACGAAGACAAAAAAAAATACAGATAAACCCCCCCCCTAAAAAAAAAGAAAACGAGACACCTGAGGAAGTGGCGACGAGACAGGTAATTGCAGGTAGACCAAGAGAGCTATGCAACACACGTCCAGGTGCAATAATTGGACAGCAGGAAAGCCCACTGAAACTTGCTGGTGGCGGTGGTGGTGGTGATGTGAGGGGGGGGGGATGCAAACTCTCAGAACCATCAGGTCATCGGCCCTTAACACCCTTCACCTCCTCCTCCTCTTCCTCTTCCTCTTCCTCCTCAACACCAGGGTCGAGGAGGAGGAGGAGGAGGTAGAGGGAGAAAGGTACTGTCAGATGAGGAAGTGCAGGAATGAGGAAGGGGAGGAAGGGGAGGAAAGTGAAGGGAAGAAAGAAAAGTTCGGGGAGAGAAAGGTGAATGAGAGAGAGAGAGAGGAAAGAGGAGGGGAGGGGAGGAGAGGGAGAGGAAGGAGGAGAATGTCAGATGAGGAAGTGAAGAAATTATGAAAAAAAAGAGGAGGAGGGGGAGGGAAGTGAAGGGATGGAAAAGCATTGACACGATCGGGGAGAGAAAGGAGAATGGAAGAGAAAAGAGAGAGAGAGGGGGAGGAGAGAGGAAGAGACTGGGTGAAAAGAGACAGGAGTGGCGGGTGGGGAGGGAAGGGAAGAGTGTAGAAAGGAAAGGTTATTGAGGATGAGAGGGGAGGGAAGGGAAGAGGAAGGTGGAGGAAGGAGGAGCTGGGGTGGAGGGAAGGGATGGGAAAAACCTGAATGAGGAAGGAAAGGAAGAGAAAGGGAGAGGAGGAGGAGAAGGGAGAGAGATGATGGAGAGAGAGAGAGAGAGAGAGAGAGAGAGAGAGAGAGAGAGAGAGAGAGAGAGAGAGAGAGAGAGCGAGAGAGAAATGTGCGTGTGTGTGTGTGTGTGGGGTGGGGGTGGGGGGGGGAGAGAAAGGAGGTGAAGAGATACAAGTCTTCCCCCCTCCCCCTCACCCCAAACATAAAAACTAGGAAGGAAGAACCAGAAACTTACAACACATTTTACTACGAAGGCATAATTGTGGATAAGAACACACCGGGAGAAAGGTAAATCTCTCTCTCTCTCTCTCTCTCTCTCTCTCTCTCTCTCTCTCTCTCTCTCACATTCACCAGTACATTAAGATACAATGAAGCCAATAACCTCCCACTCAACTGCTTCCACTCCTTTCAGTCTCTCCACTCCTTCCACTCCCTCCTCTCCTTCCATTCCTTCCACTCCATTCCACTACATCCAGTTGCTTCACTACAGCAACTCCCTTCAGTGTCTTTACTTCCTTAAATCATTCCACTAACTCCACTACACTCCACTTCCTTGGACTCCCTCACTGCCCTAACTCTTTCCATTATACCACATTTCCACATTTCCTCCACTTCCTTTACTTCTCTCCTAGTCTTACTCCTTCCTTTCTCTATATTTTTTTTTCAATCTCTTCCACCCCTATCACTACACAGCCCTTACTCCTTTCTCTTTCCTTCCTTCCTTTTAGTACTTCTTTTCCCTCTATCCCTTTAATTTCTTCAACTCGCTTCATTTCTTATATCTCTTCTACTTTATCAATCCTTTCCTTCTATTCCTTCCATTTCTTCTTCAAACTCTCACTCAACTGTCTTTTCTCTCCTCCTTCCCTCCCTTTCACTCATACAATCCTTTCTCTGCCCTCACTCCCTTTACGACCCTTGGTAACTCCCTAGGAAAATAAGGGTAGGGAGGTAATATATGGGGAAGAGAGTGAGAAATAGGGAGAGAAAAAAAGGTTATGCATAAGAAGGGGAGAAGAGAATGAGAGAGAGAGAGAAGAGAAGGTTATAGAGAAGAGGTCAACACACACACAGATAGATAGAGATAAATAGATAGGTAGATATGAATAAAAACACATAGACAGAGACATAGAAACAGAAAGAGAGAGAGAGGGGAAGTAGAAAAGTGCACATGTCGTTGGCAGATATGGAAGAGACAGACAGATAGACACTGAAACAGACAGAGAAAGGGTAGGAAAGAGAGAGGTGTTCTATGCAGGTGTGGAAGACGGATGCTGAGGGAAGGTTTTATAGGCATGATAAGAAGTACACAGGTGAGATGCATACCTGGGGGCACCTACGTCTTGTTAGCGAGCAGGTGAGAAAAGGAACACTTGAGTTACCTTGGAGGAACGAAAAGGAGAGGAAAACAGTGGAAAGCGAAAGAGAGGAGGAAGGACAGAAGAAGGTGCTGAAAAAGGGAGACGTAGGAAGAAGGAAAGAATAAATGATGAAAATAATGTTAGAAGGGATAGGTAAGGAGGGAAAAAAGTGGACAAGAGGCAAAGGAAGAAGGAAGTAAAGCAATAGAAAATGGGAAAAAAAGTTAAAGAGAAAGAGGAAAATAGAAAAGAAAGGAGAGGTGGAAGAATGAGAATGAATGAGAGAGAATGAGAGAGAGGAGAATGCAAGAAGAAATGAAGAATTAAGAGATAAAGGGGGAAATTATGGAACACATCAGATATAGAAAGGAACAACAACAAAAAAAAAAGAAATAAAAGGAGAAAGGAGAAAAAAAACGAGAAAAAAAGAAAAAAGAGAATATGATGGAGGAAGTAAAAAATGAAAATAGTCGAAGAAATAAAACAAGGAAATCAAAACATGAATGATAAAGGAAGAATGAAAAAATAAAGGATACAAATGTGTGAAAAAAAGATAAATTATGAAGAAAAAACAAAGGAAATTAGGAAGTGAGAAAGGATGACGAAGAGAGAATGAAAAAAATAAATACAAAACAGCGAAAAGAAAGGTGTGAAAAAGAAAAAGGAAAACGGGAACGGGGAAAGAAATAAAGGAAGACTAGAAAAGGAGAGAAAGTAGGGAAGGAAAGGGGGGAGAGGCGTGAGGTGGCGGGGGTCGGGCGAGAGTGACATGATAAGGGGAACACCACGCCTCACGACACACACACACACACACACACACACACACACACACACACACACACACACACACACACACACACACACACCTGGGAGCCACTGGAGTGTGTACCTGTCCGCGCCTTATCTTCCCCGCGACACACCTGGACATACCTGGAAAGAGAGAAAGTAAAGGAATGAATAAATAAATAAAAGAATAAATAAGTAAATAAATAAATATATAAATGAATAAAGTAGAGAGAACGTGAGAGAGAAGTGGATGAGTGAAGTATTTAAGTGTGTAGTATGTAAGAAAGTGTTTTATGTATTTAAGTATGAATTTATGTAAGTGTATAAATGAGTAAATCGGCTAATAAGTAAACACATCAACAAACAGACCGAAATATCAACAAACTTCCCATCACTATAGAAGGTCAAGGGCTAATGCTACGGAGATGAGCACTAAGGACACGCGCAGCTTCAACGTATACTCCAACATGACTTACTATTTACTCTTGAATATAGATGAAACAACAATCAAGAAAAAAAACCTTATCAGTGTAACCAAGAGAAGACGAGACAAAAAGTGAAATTCCAATACTCACAAACATTCGCTCTTTGAAATACACTCAGATCCTCAAAGACTTCGTAACATAAATAGATTTCCTGCTGTACATCTTATCGTTTCTTTCTCTGACTGTCAATAAATACCTCTCAATCTGACCCGAACAAACTGGGCGTGACATAAAAACTAAAACATTGATACTTAAACTTCATATCGGCATCGAAATATACCCTACTTCTCCAAGACTTTAAGAGTACAAATGAATTTCTTGCTATTTGCTTTCTCCTTGATTATCAATAAATACTTTTCAGTCCAGTGAGGCCAAGCAAGGACGTGGCAAATATATCAGGATTATTGTGCTTAACTCTGCGTCACCCTTGACATATATTTCGATGCTCAGAGACATAAGAATATTAACAGAGTTCTTCCTTAACAGTCCCTTCTAACATTATTTCTGTCATTTATTATTTTCTTCTTCCTGCATCTCCCTTTTTCAGCACCATCGTCTCTCCTTCCTTATCTCTTCCTCTTTGCACTGTTTTCCTTTCCTTTTTGTCCCTCGAAGGTAACTCATGTGTTCCTCTTCTCACCTGTCCGCTAGCAAGACGCAGGCGCCCCCAGGTATGCATTTCACCTGTGTACTTCTTATCATGCCTATAAAACCTTCCCTCAGCATCCGTCTTCGTTTGCAGCTGGACTCATAAACTTCAGAATATTAATAAATTTCTACCTTTACAATTCCTTTCTCATCACAACCGAATTCATAAACTAAAAATATCGATGAATTTCTCCCTTTACAATTCCTTTACCCATACCACTGATATTTTCTTCTTGATAATCCACCGTACACAACAAGGCACCACCAAAGGGACACAAGGCAAATCAACGCATGTGTTCTCTATATCACCATTAAGAGGGAAGAGCTAAGCATGAAGCGCCGTTAAAATGACAGAAGGCAAAGCAAGGAATGTCATCCTTACCGCTCCCTAACCCAACAGGAAACAGACCAGTGAAGAAGACATAAAGTAAAGGTATAAATACGTCCTCCTAACCGTCACTACTAATACACGAGGACAGAGACAAGTAAGAGACACCGTTGAAAAGACAGAAGGCAAAGCTAAGTATATATTCTCCTTACGACCACCAGAACAAGAAGGGGCTAGCTATATATAAGGCCCAAGTAAGACACAGAGGGTAGAGCTACTATGTCCTTCTTACCACCACTGCTAAAATATGAGGAATCAGACATATATGAGATACCGTTGAAAAGACAGAATGCAAAAGAATGACCATGTATGTCCTCCTTACAACCACTGCTAAAACAAGAAGGGCCACATAGGTCAACACACCCACGTCCTCTGTACCACTGCTAAGACAAAGGGGATTAAACCAACAAACACCAACGAGGGGAATGCCAACAGTGTCTCCTTTTATATATTTCTCCTTCCCTCCATAGAGACAGACAGAGAGAGACAGGGAAAGCGTGTTTGGAGAAAGCTATTAGGTGGTGGTTCCCCTTGTCTCCTTCTGTCTAAAAATTGTATCTGTGTGTTTGTTTTTATGTAAGTGTGTGTGTTTAAGGGAGAGACGGATAGATGGATAGGTATAGATAGATAGATATTATAAGTAGATAGATTATTTCCTTTCTAAAAACTGAAGGTGTGTGTGTGTTTTGATATGTGTGGGCTTATTGATAGATAAATAGATAGATAGACAAACCTTTCTTAAAACTGTGTGTGTTTGTGTTTGTATAAGTGTGTGTTTGAGAGACAGAGCTGGATAAATAGATAGTTTCCTTTCCCCCAAAAAATGCACGTGTATGTGTGTTTATATAATATATGTGTGTGTTTGATAGATAGAAAGATGGATGCACAGACAGATAGATAGATTGCTTCCTTTCTGAAAATTGTATGTGTGTAATTATATAACTATGTGTATATATGAAATAGACAAATGGAGAAGGATACAGATACTAGATACATATATAGATAAGATACATACATATACAGATAAGATACATACATATATAGATAAGATACATACATATATAGCTAGAGATTGACAGAGAGATGGATAGATATAAAGATACATACATATATAGATAGAGATTGACAGAGAGATGGATAGATATAAAGATACATACATATATAGATAGAGATTGACAGAGAGATGGATAGATATAAGATACATACATATATAGATAGAGATTGACAGAGAGATGGATAGATATCAGATACATACATATATAGATAGAGATTGACAGAGAGATGGATAGATATATAGATAGGTAGAGTGGGTAAAACATAACTCGTCCACATTTAATTAGGAACGTAACATGATCGAGGAGCAAAACCACAAACACATGATAGTTTCTCTCCTGTCACGAGATAGAGGAGGAGGAGTGGAGGGGGCATATAGGGAGGGGAGAGAGTATAGGGAGTGTAAAGGGAGTAACGGGAGAGTTGGGGGGTTAGCACACGTGTGAGGAAGGTGTGTGTGGGAAAAGAAGGGAGGGAGAGAGTGAGGAAGGTGTGTGTGGGAAAGGAGTGAGGGAGTGAGGGAGGGAGGAGTGAGGGTTGCGGGGTCAATATTCATAAACCTTTTTGCAACGTTTAACAACTCACAGCGGCTCACAAGGCTTTTATTTTTAGTGCCCCACAAGCCTTGTAAGACGTTAACAGTCTTTACAAGTAGCAAGGAGACTTTGTGAACTCTGGTCCTGCTACGAGTTTAAGTATGTAAGCTTTGGTCAATAACCTATCTATCTATTCTTCTGTCTATCTATGTGTGAATTTATGAAGCACGTGGTTGGCTCAAGAGGAAGATTGCCTACACGTCCTCCCCTTCCTCTTATTCCTCTCCCTCTTATTCCTCTTATTCCTCTATCAATATTATACATGAATGCGTCACGTTCATCCTGACCCCGTTCTTTTTTAACTGATTTATCTTCCTTTAAAAAACTCGTCCACATTTTTGACACGGACATTGACTTTCATCTACGAACTCACATTATACATATTTTTTTGGGGACCACCAGTTATGTAATGTGTGTGTGTGTGTCTATGTGTGTGTGTGTGTGTGTGTGTGTGTGTGTGTGTGTGTGTGTGTGTGTGTGTGTTATTCCTGCCTTTCTTCACCACGTGTTGACTCACCCATCGACTGTGTACCTAGAAAGTGTGTGTAACTGTTGCTCTGCCTTGGCTCCGCGCCCGCACCTCACCCCCCCCCCTCGCCCCCCTACACCCCACGGTCCCCCCCAGCCCCCTCGTCCTGACCCCTTGAACGCACCCAAGCACCCACCGAGTCCTGCCCCGCGGCCCCAGGACAGTGGACGCTCCCCCCCCCACCCCCCTCCATCGGCCAGTCTAGGTCACGGCTCCTTACCACTTCACCACTTCGCACACTTTTCCCTTTCACCGCGACATGTCTGGTTGTCTCCGGCCCGCATGACGCCTCAGCATCTCCCTTCCAAGTCTCCCTCAGTCTCTCCAAGTCCTCCCTCCCTCCCTCTCGATGCCCTCTTCGTCCTTCAGTGCAGAGGCTCCGAACTCCCTCCCTGCTCCCGACCTTCTGACTAGCGTTGCCAAATTATCGTACTCAGCGCACTGCATTTTCCTAGTTTCTGACCGATAACTCAGGCAAAAAAGAGCGAAAACCATCACTCTTTAATAGCTTCAACGATAAGTTTAGTTTTCTATCGTAGTTTGTGTGGTTACGACGGTCTTGAAGCCTAAAAATGATAAATGCAATGCTCAGAGTACGACAATTTGGCAACGCTGCTTCTGACCCTCACGACCCTCCTTAGTTACTGGTGGCCATCCCTCGACCCCTCATTAGCGCCGAGCATGATTAGAATTACAGCAACACGTAATCATATAAATTTTTTTTATAGCATTCTCATATTACACAGTTAATGTATAACCTTATTTTTCACATCATTAATCTATACTGATCGTGAAAATATATACGTTCATTGATACTGTTTTAGCACACCTTCGTTACCCGTTTAGAATTATCATAGTATCCCTTAAAAGGTGTGATTAGCAACCTGTTGAAAACTCGCTATGAACACAGCGTCTCCGGGTTCAGGTCCGGGACGAGACCAGGTGGCGCCCTCTGCCTATCTGTGTGTTGTCTTCCAGCCCCAAGAACCGGCTGATAAATCGGTTCCAGGAAGGTTGGCTGCGGCCCGGCGGAGCGGATGTCTGTCTTCCACTAAAAAAGAGGCGGAGTGGGGCTCGCTTACCTGTGCCTTACAATATCTTGTTGTACCACTACACAAGACAACAACCGCAACAACTCTATGTACCCGACTGTAACACCCGCTTGGAAGCAGATCCCTTCACGTGGCTGGACTTGCTTTAGGGAATGTTCCTTTATATGATAACAATGATACCAACTCCGTATATACTTTTGAAAAATAGTTTTAGAAAAAAATATACTCACCAATCAAATTCAACTTAATTATCTGGGTTCAGACTTGCCATATAATATAGATTTTTAATACATCTCCCATTGTATTAATTTTTTATTGTATTTTACAGCTCTTTAGATTTTTGCAACTGCTGGATCTTTACTGTTTTACTTTAATGTTTTACCATGTAATGTACTGTACACTTTTGTATAGGTTGGTTTTATATGCCTCGTGATAATCCGTCGAGGCTTCTGCACCATGAACGTGAAAAACATCCATGAGAGCCCGACTTATCTCCTTAGTGACCTTTGGAAATAGTCGCTATGAAAACCGAAAGCGACAGGGCAGTCACCTCAGGGCAGTCACCTCCCGCCTGTGTCTCTACGTCCTCTGCATAACCACTAATAAATACAGTGAGGTGAGCGTCTCTGCAAGGCTCAAGGCGATGCACTCCCCCTGTGTTCCCCTTTCCCTCCGCGCGGCCCTTCAGTGGCTCAGGAAGGACGAGGCCAGCTTCCCTTTCTCGAGTTTTCCCTCCCAATCAGATGGAAGTAATGGACCTGACTTTTACAGCCACCTTGACGACGGTCCCGAGGCGCCGCGCGTGTCAGAAACGAGGAAAATATAAAATCAAGTACCAATTATAAGAACACGATCTTTCCGAGTATTGTGTGTCAAGATGGAAGCATAAAATTACTCAACAATTAAGATCACGACTAATTTGAGTTATCCACGTGTGTCAAGATCAAGTGAAACACGAAGCCTATTAACTATTTAGAACTTGTTAATTTTCTGAGTTATCCACGTGTGTCAAGATCAAGTGAAACACGAAGCCTGTTAACTATTTAGAACTTGTTATTTTTCTGAGTTATCCACGTGTGTCAAGATCAACTGAAACACGAAGCCTGTTAACTGTTCAGAACTTGTTATTTTTCTGAGTTATCCACGAGTGTCGAGATCAACTGAAACACGAAGCCTGTTAACTGTTCAGAACTTGTTATTTTTCTGAGTTTTCCACGTGTGTCAAGATCAAGTGAAACACGAAGCATATTAACTATTTAGAACTTGTTATTTTTCTGAGTTATCCACGTGTGTCAAGATCAAGTGAAACACGAAGCCTGTTAACTATTTAGAACTTGTTATTTTTCTGAGTTATCCACGTGTGTCAAGATCAAGTGAAACACAAAGCCTGTTAACTATTTAGAACTTGTTATTTTTCTGAGTTATCCACGTGTGTCAAGATCAAGTGAAACACGAAGCCTGTTAACTATTTAGAACTTGTTATTTTTCTGAGTTACTTACGTGTGTTGTGATTGAAGGAAACACAGAATTACGTTACAATAAAGAACAGAAGATTAAACCTAACTCTTAACGACACTATTTGATCCAGAGAAACAGCTTTAATATTGAGGATAAGGCGTCGAAAACAATTCTTCACAACGGAAACTGACCGAAAGGAAACACAAAAAATCGAGCTGCAGTTTAGAACAAGACCTCAAAACAAACTCATTCACAATAACACTCGACTTAAAAGAGAACAAACATACGTCAGCATAAAAATCGAGCTGCAGTTTAGAACAAGACCTCAAAACAAACTCTTTCACGATAACACTCGACTTAAAAGAGAACAAACATACGTCAGCATAAAAATCGAGCTGCAGTTTAGAACAAGACCTCAAAACAAACTCTTTCACAATAACACTCGACTTGAAGAACAAACCTGCGCCAGCATCAAGAATAAAACATCAAAACAAACTCTCTACAATAACATCTGATCGAGGAAAACTAAAAAAAACCCCCATCAAGTGAGCTGAAAAAAAAAAAAAATCAAAATCAAAACAAACTCACAATAACGCTCGCCTAAAAATAAAAAATAAAAATCACGGTGCCATCAAGAACAAAGAAAGCACCACCACCACCACCACCACCACAATGCCCTTCACTGTGCCATTAAAACCCTTGCAAGGACTCGCCCGCGCAACCAAGAGGCCCCGGCAGGCACGAAGGAGTCCATATTTGGGGAGGGAAGGGCGGCGGGCAAGCACAATACAAAGGGAATCGATCATGGGGTCGTGAGGGCCAGGCATACGACCACCGAGCCAGCAGACCACCAAGAGGAGAAATTGCAAGGAATAAAAGAAATGGCAATGTTGTTGTAATGGGTTTTCATTTCTCTTTAATCGTACACAGCATTCCCCTTTAATTCCCTGTCTTCATAACCCCCTTCCCCTGCCTCCCCACCCTAACCAGATCATTCCCCTTCATCCCCTGTCTTCTAACCCCTTCCCCTGCTTCCCTATTCTAGACACACCATTCCCCCTGAGTCCCTGCTTTCATAACCCCTTCCCCTGCCTCCCCACCCTAACCAGATCATTCCCCTTCATCCCCTGTCTTCTAACCCCTTCCCCTGCTTCCCTATTCTACACACACCATTCCCCTTGAGTCCCTGCTTTCATGACCCCCTTCCCCTGCCTCCCCACCCTAACCAGATCATTCCCCTTCATACCCTGCCCTCATAACCCCCTTCCTTGTAGCCCCATCCTACTCAGACATTCCCCTTGAGTCCCGTCTTCTTAATCCCCTTCAACCGCCTCCCCATCCTAGGCAGACCATCCCTCCTCCATCCCTGTCTTCATTACCCCATTCCTATGTCTTCCCTAACCCCAATGAACTCTTCCTCTTTCTCCATATAATCGTGTTCATCCTCCTACCGGCATCAGATTTCCCCCGTTCACTCTCACCTTTCCTTCTCTATCCCCATCCTTACCTACTCTCCATTAGCCTTCCTCTCCAACCCACAACCTTCACAGTCACTCATCTCCACCAGCCCCATGCAACCTTAAGGGGCTATTACACTGGGCAAATTTTCCGTGGATCTTCAGTCAAACCACGATTTCCGCTAGCGTGGTTCTCATTTGTTTCTTGTTATTGCTGATGATGATGGTGGAGAGTAATACCGATCGTGGACACGTCAGAAAACCACGGAAATATGAGAACCACGCCAGCGGGAATCGTGGTTTGACTGAAGATCCACGGAAAATTTGCCCAGTGTAATAGCCTACCTCTTCCTCACTATACCCTTTTCCTACCCTGCTACCTTACCCCAATCTCACATCTTTCCTCCCCAGCGATCAATAACCCTCCCTCCCCAAGCCTTCCCCGACGAGTAACACCTCCTCTCCCCACTTCCCCAACAACAACACCAGACTTCCCTTAACCTCTCTCCTAACCCCATCCACATCATATACTTTCCCTATCTTCCTCCACCCCATCCATACAACCCATATGCATATAGTGTTTATGGGAGGGGTGAGGAGCAGCGGGGGGTGGGGGGGATAGGGAGGGGGGTGGAGAAGCATATCAGAAGCCCGTTATTGTCACGCTAGAGGAGGGGCGTTGCCTGGTGAAAGTTATGGGAGGGGGAGGGGGAAGCGAGGGAGAGGGGGAGGGAGAGAGAGGCTGAGGGAAATACGTTGCTCTCTCTCTCTCTCTCTCTCTCTCTCTAAAAGATGAGGAAAATCAAATACATCATCAATTTTGTCTTCCTGACGGAGATTCTACTTGAGGGAATTAGCCGTGTGTGTGTGTGTGTGTGTGTGTGTGTGTGTGTGTAATTCACCACGGGCTGATCACGAGTTGGACTCG
Source organism: Eriocheir sinensis (assembly GCF_024679095.1). Classification (NCBI taxonomy): domain Eukaryota; kingdom Metazoa; phylum Arthropoda; class Malacostraca; order Decapoda; family Varunidae; genus Eriocheir; species Eriocheir sinensis. The sequence continues at coordinate 7,200,131 of NC_066554.1, forward strand.
CTTTCGCCAGCAGGTACCCTCACGACATGAGGCAGTGCTCATCATAGTCAATCTCTGGGTACTGCCAGGACCTCACACACCACACACCCCATCCCCCTTGCTCAAGGGGGTACAGTAACCACTCCTAGTCAACGGAAAGAATCCGGCCTGAGCGGGGCCCGAACCGCCGCCTGTTTGGCCGTGAAGCCTTGCAGCGCAGCGCTCTACCGATTGGGCTACCGGAGCGGTGTGTGTGTGTGTGTGTGTGTGTGTGTGTGTGTGTGTGTGTGTGTGTGTGTGTGTGTGTGTGTGTGTGTAAAGTCGTGTTGTATAACTGTAAAGCAGCTGGAAAGTGAAGGGACTAAGGACGATTAAAAGACGGGGGTGGAGGAGGAGCAGGAGGAGGAGGAGGAGCAGGAATAGGAGGAGGAGGGGGAGGACAACCTAGGAGTGTGCAAGAGGCCAGTCACCACACACGGGGCCGCTCCTGCTAACCCTTCACCCCTGCCCTGCCCTGCCACTGATTGTCTGACCACTCGCCGGGTTATGACTTATCCGAAACACACACATTCACATTAAATCTCCGGAGCCTTATCAGTACCTCAAAACACCACTTATCTCTGCTACTACCAACACATCAAACACCTCCTTCCCGTCTTTCAGTCTTACCAACAATCCACAATCGCTATTTCTCATCTTAGCACTGTTACCATACTCGCAGTGGCACCAGTAACCCAAAACACTTTACTTGCCATCCTTGCAGTATTACCAACACCCCAAACACTTCCTATTCTTGTAACGGTACGAAAATATCCCAAGTTAACGTTTTCATCCCTTGTGTTGGAGGTTAAGAGGGAACGCGTGGCTATAAACTGGCCCCTAATCGTCTCTTTAGTAACCTTGTACTCTGATTTTTTTTCTTGGTCTTCCTTTCCCTTCTCGGTCACATGGGAGGGAGGGAGGGAGGGAGAGGATGGGTTCCGCCTGAGTGAGCAAAGGACACACACACTCACACACACACACACACACACACACAGCAGGAAGATAAACAGATAGAGATAGATGGAGATAAATAGAGAGAGAGAGAGAGAGGAGGAGAGGGAGAGGGCACAGCAGTTAGTCACAAGTCCCTTCAGAGTACACACCTCCCTTGCTCCCCTCCTCTCCCCTCCCCCCAATCTCCAGGTAATCACTCAGGTGTCTTATTATCAATCCTTTCCTCTCCCTTCTCCTTCCTTCATTCCCCTCTCCCTCTACTTTCATCATATTCCTGTTTCTCTCTCTCCCTTTTCCTCCTTAAGATTACTTCGCTTCTCCTTTTCTCTTCCTTCTCTCTTCCTTCTCTTTCGTTTTCTTTCCTCTTTGATATCTATTTTCTAATCAAGGGTATATTAAGAGGAGGAAGTGTGTTAGTAGAGAAGAGGAAAGACAGTAGGAGTGTAAATTTGTATGGTGTAGGTTCGTTAATTGTTTTAATGTACGAATTCTTTCTAAGCCTAAATATGCCATCATTAATAGACTTGGAATCCTGTATCGGCCACCTTATTCGTCAATCCAAGCCTTGCTGGAAGAGTGTGTTTGATTTGTTTGTGTTTAGAGAGCTCTTTCATTCTTTCTCTCCCCTTCTATTTTCTTCTCCATCTTCTCCTTTCTTTATGACCCTATTCCAAAAACTGAAGGGGATTATGGTTAATTTGTCTGCTCTCTCTCTCTCTCTCTCTCTCTCTCTCTCTCTCTCTCTCTCTCTCTCTCTCTCTCTCTCTCTTTTTACAGTTAATGGTTCGCTGGAGTTGGCGATACAGTTGAGGTTTCTAATTCTCTTTGAGTCACGCTTTCGTCCCCTTCCTTTTACCACCACCACCACCACCACCACTACCACCATCACCACCACCAATAACAACAACAACAACAATACACTCGCCACCAACACCAACAGCACCAGAAAAGACACCAACTCCCCCCCCCCACCCCCCACCAAACAATAAAAACAACAACAACAACAACACTGGACCTACAACCACGAATACTAAAACAAACCCAAACGGCCCACATTAAATAAAAAACAACAGCTCTCTCCTCTTTTGTTTCCTTTTATTTTTTGCCTGTTGAGCTGCCTTCTTTAGTGTTAAAAAAAAAACCCATCTCAACAATAGCCTACTGCACGCATCGCCACGCCCACATAAACAATCAGCCAATCACATGTGTTGAAATCGGGAAAGTGGGCGGGGCTTACGTGCCAAGATAACGTGTACGGACATCGAACTATTGTGTTGGGGCGTGTGAGTGATGGTGTGAGTCTTGTGTATAAGTGATTGTTGGGTGAGGTGAGTAAGTGGCTCGTCTGCAGGTGAGGGAGGGGCAGGGGAGCGTGAGTCACGATCGGATGCGTGAGTCACGGAGTCTGAATAAGGTGGTGAAAAGAGGCACTGGTAGCATGGAAGGTTTGTTCTCTTTTCAATTTTTCAATCTCTCTCTCTCTCTCTCTCTCTCTCTCTCTCTCTCTCTCTCTCTCTCTCTCTCTACATATATATTTCTGTCTGTCTGTCTGTCTGTCTGTCTATATCTCTCTCTTCCCACTCAGGTTTCTCCTTCCTTTTTTCTGTCTGTCTGTCTGTCTCTGCCTCTGTCTATCTTCCTCTCTATCTCTCTGTCTGTCTGTATTTCTACTTATCTACTTGTCTATATGTCTGTGTCTGTCTGTATGTTTCTTTCACATTTTATCTATCTTTTCCACACACACACACACACAGTTACCCACCTTCCTTGCATAAAAACATACTAAATACTTAAAAAAAATCATGAAGAAATGTGTTTACGCAAAAAGGCAGGTGACGGATGAGTGCCATAAATAATTCAGAGAAAAGTTAATTAAAAAAGTAATGAGGGAAACAAAAGAAGAGAAAAAAGAAACAATTTAGGAGGAGAGAAAAGACCGACAGACAGGCAAAAAAATAAGAAAAAGAAAAAGAGAGAGATGAATGACACAGTTACACCCTCGAGGCATAACTCAAATAAAAAAGAAGTGACAAGCAGAAAAGGAAATTAAGAAGAACGGCCGAAAAAAAACACGATAATGAACGAGATGACGGCGATAAGAACGAAACAAAATACAGGGCGAGGAGGAACGAATGAGGGTGACAAGGCGAATCAGAAGGAAGGAAGGAAGGAAGGATGGAGGGAGAAAGCAGAGGGCAGAGACTTAGTAATAGGCAGGAGGTGGAAAATATAGAGCAATAACGAAGGTAAAAAGAGAGAGGAAGTGAGAAGAAAGGAGGAGAAAGGAGAGGAAGTGAAGAGAAAGGAAGAGAAAAGAAGGAGAGAATGAGAAAGCAAGGGAAAGGGTACCAGTAATAAACAAAGTAAATCAGCGAATGAGGAAAATATAGTTCAACGACGAAGGTAAAAAGAGAGAGGAAGTTTGACGAAAGGAGGAGAAAGGAGAGGAAGTGAAGAGAAAGGAAGAGAAAAGAAGGAGAGAATGAGAAAGCAAGGGAAAGGGTACCAGTAATAAACAAGGCAAATCAGCGAAGAAGGAAAATATAGTGCAATGACGAAGGTAAAAAGAGAGAGGAAGTTTGACGAAAGGAGGAGAAAGGAGAGGAAGTGAAGAGAAAGGAAGAGAAAGGAAGGGAAAAGGAAACATAGTGGTAGTAATACACAAGATGATTCAAGGAAGAAGGAAAACAGACCAATGACGAAGGGAAAAAAAGAGAGAGGGAGTGAAACGAAGAGAGGAGAAAGGAAAGGAAGTGAAAAGGAAGAAAGGAAGAGAAAGGAAAAAGATAAATACACGAAACAAATAACAGTAAAAGAATGGCCATTAGAGGAAAAATGTCACAATAGAGAGATAAAGAGAAAGAGAGAAAGGGGAGAAAGTGATAAGGGTGACATGTACAGAGAAAAGAAAGGGGGAGAGAGGGGGAGAAAGGAAGAAGGGGGGGAGAGGGAGGAGGTTAAGAGAGGAAATGAAAGAGAGAGAAAACAGGAGAGAGTTGAAAGATAAGGTAATGCATGACAGCACTTAGTGAAAGGAAGAGGAAGAAGAGGAGGAGGAAGAGGAGGGGATGTAGGAGGAGCAAGAA